>NC_136611.1:1583894-1726394 GCF_933228915.1 Telmatherina bonti | reverse complement strand
TTTCTCATTGCCGTTGGACAGAAACTCTGGGAGATGTCTTTCTCGTTGCCGTTGGACGGAAACACTTGGAGACGTTGTCTTATTGCTGTTGGAAAGAAACTCTGCGAGACGTTGTCTCGTTGCGGTTGGACAGAAACTCTGGGAGCCATTTGTCTCGTTGCCGTTGGACAGAAACTCTGGGAGACGTCTGTCTCGTTACCGTTGGACAGAAACTCTGGTAGACGTCTGCCTCGTTTGTCTCGTTCACGTTGGGCAGAAACTCTGAGGGACATCCTTCTCATTGCCGTTGGACAGAAACTCTGGGAAACGTTTTTCTCGTGTCCGTTGGAAAGACACTCTGGGAGACGTCCGTCTCGTTGTCGTCTGACAGAAACTCTGGGAGATGTCCGTCTCGTTGCCGTTGGACAGAAACTCTGGGAGACGTCTCGTTGCCGTTGGACAAAAATTCTGGGAGATGTCCGTCTCTTTGCCGTTGGACAGAAACTCTGTGAGACGTTTGTCTCGTTGCCGTTGGACAGAAACTCTGGAAGATGTTGTCTTGTTGCTGTTGGACAGAAACTCTGCGAGACCTTTGTCTCGTTGCCGTTAGACAGAAACTATGGGAGACGTTGTCTTATTGCTGTTGGACAGAAACTCTGCGAGACGTTGTCTCGTTGCGGTTGGACAGAAGCTCTGGGAGACGTCATCTCGTTGCTGTTGGACAGAAACTCTGGCAGCCGTTTGTCTCGTTGCCGTTGGACAGAAACTCTGGGAGACGTCTGCCTCGTTTGTCTCGTTCCCGTTGGGCAGAAACTCTGAGGGACATCCTTCTCATTGCCGTTGGACAGAAACTTTGGGAGACGTCTGTCTTGTTTCCGTTGGGCAGAAACTCTTGGAGACATTTGTCTTGTTGCCGTTGGACAGACACTCTGGGATACGTCTTTGTCATTGCCGTTGGTAAGAAACTCTGGGAGATGTCTTTCTCTTTGCCGTTGGACGGAAACACTTGGAGACGTTGTCTTGTTGCTGTTGGAAAGAAACTCTGGGAGACGTTGTCTTATTGCTGTTGGACAGAAACTCTGCGAGACGTTGTCTCTTTGCGGTTGGACAGAAACTCTGGGAGACGTCATCTTGTTGCTGTTGGACAGAAAGTCTGGCAGCCGTTTGTCTCGTTGCCGTTGGACAGAAACTCTGGGAGACATCTGTCTCGTTACCGTTGGACAGAAACTCTGGCAGACGTCTGCCTCGTTTGTCTCGTTCCCGTTGGGCAGAAACTCTGAGGGACATCCTTCTCATTGCCGTTGGACAGAAACTTTGGGAGACGTCTGTCTTGTTTCCGTTGGGCAGAAACTCTTGGAGACATTTGTCTTGTTGCCGTTGGACAGACACTCTGGGATACGTCTTTGTCATTGCCGTTGGTAAGAAACTCTGGGAGATGTCTTTCTCTTTGCCGTTGGACGGAAACACTTGGAGACGTTGTCTTGTTGCTGTTGGAAAGAAACTCTGGGAGACGTTGTCTTATTGCTGTTGGACAGAAACTCTGCGAGACGTTGTCTCTTTGCGGTTGGACAGAAACTCTGGGAGACATCATCTTGTTGCTGTTGGACAGAAAGTCTGGCAGCCGTTTGTCTCGTTGCCGTTGGACAGAAACTCTGGGAGACGTCTGCCTCGTTTGTCTCGTTCCCGTTGGGCAGAAACTCTGAGGGACATCCTTCTTATTGACGTTGGACAGAAACTCTGGGAGACGTTTGTCTTGTCGCCGTTGGGCAGAAACTCTCGGAGACGTTTTTCTCGTTGCCGGTGGACAGAAACTCTGGGAGACATTTGTCTCGTTGCCATTGGAAAGAATCTCTGGGAGATGTCTGTCTCGTTGCCGTTGGACAGATACTCTTGGAGACATTTGTCTCGTTGCCATTGGACAGACACTCTGGGAGACGTCTGTCTCGTTGCCGTTGGACAGAAACTCTAGGAGACATTTGTCTTGTTGCGGTTGGACAGAAATTCTGGGAGATGTCCTTCTCGTTGCCGTTGGACAGAAACTCTAGGAGACATTTGTCTTGTTGCGGTTGGACAGAAACTCTGGGAGATGTTTTTCTCGTTCCCGTTGGGCAGAAACTCTGAGGGACATCCTTCTCATTGCCGTTGGACAGAAACTCTGGGAGACGTTTGTCTTGTTGCCGTTGGACAGAAACTCTGGGAGATGTTGTCTTGTTGCTGTTAGACAGAAACTCTGCGAGACGTTGTCTTGTTGCGGTTGGACAGAAACTCTGGGAGACGTTTGTCTCGTTGCCGTTGGACAGAAACTCTGGGAGACGTCTGTCTCGTTACCGTTGGACAGAAACTCTGGTAGACGTCTGCCTCGTTTGTCTCGTTCTCGTTGGGCAGAAACTCTGAGGGACATCCTTCTTATTGACGTTGGACAGAAACTCTGGGAGACGTTTGTCTTGTCGCCGTTGGGCAGAAACTCTTGGAGACATTTGTCTTGTTGCCGTTGGACAGACACTCTGGGATACGTCTTTGTCATTGCCGTTGGTAAGAAACTCTGGGAGATGTCTTTCTCTTTGCCGTTGGACGGAAACACTTGGAGACGTTGTCTTGTTGCTGTTGGAAAGAAACTCTGGGAGACGTTGTCTCATTGCCGTTGGACAGAAACTTTGGGAGACGTTTGTCTTGTTGCCGTTGGGGAGAAACTCTT
Source organism: Telmatherina bonti (assembly GCF_933228915.1). NCBI lineage: Eukaryota > Metazoa > Chordata > Actinopteri > Atheriniformes > Telmatherinidae > Telmatherina > Telmatherina bonti. The sequence continues at coordinate 1,723,720 of NC_136611.1, read as the reverse complement.
GGAGACATTTGTCTTGTTGCCGTTGGACAGACACTCTGGGATACGTCTTTCTCATTGCCGTTGGACAGAAACTCTGGGAGATGTCTTTCTCGTTGCCGTTGGACGGAAACACTTGGAGACGTTGTCTTGTTGCTGTTGGAAAGAAACTCTGCGAGACGTTGTCTCGTTGCGGTTGGACAGAAACTCTGGGAGCCATTTGTCTCGTTGCCGTTGGACAGAAACTCTGGGAGACGTCTGTCTCGTTACCGTTGGACAGAAACTCTGGTAGACGTCTGCCTCGTTTGTCTCGTTCACGTTGGGCAGAAACTCTGAGGGACATCCTTCTCATTGCCGTTGGACAGAAACTCTGGGAAACGTTTTTCTCGTGTCCGTTGGAAAGACACTCTGGGAGACGTCCGTCTCGTTGTCGTCTGACAGAAACTCTGGGAGATGTCCGTCTCGTTGCCGTTGGACAGAAACTCTGGGAGACGTCTCGTTGCCGTTGGACAAAAATTCTGGGAGATGTCCGTCTCTTTGCCGTTGGACAGAAACTCTGTGAGACGTTTGTCTCGTTGCCGTTGGACAGAAACTCTGGAAGATGTTGTCTTGTTGCTGTTGGACAGAAACTCTGCGAGACCTTTGTCTCGTTGCCGTTAGACAGAAACTATGGGAGACGTTGTCTTATTGCTGTTGGACAGAAACTCTGCGAGACGTTGTCTCGTTGCGGTTGGACAGAAGCTCTGGGAGACGTCATCTCGTTGCTGTTGGACAGAAACTCTGGCAGCCGTTTGTCTCGTTGCCGTTGGACAGAAACTCTGGGAGACGTCTGCCTCGTTTGTCTCGTTCCCGTTGGGCAGAAACTCTGAGGGACATCCTTCTCATTGCCGTTGGACAGAAACTTTGGGAGACGTCTGTCTTGTTTCCGTTGGGCAGAAACTCTTGGAGACATTTGTCTTGTTGCCGTTGGACAGACACTCTGGGATACGTCTTTGTCATTGCCGTTGGTAAGAAACTCTGGGAGATGTCTTTCTCTTTGCCGTTGGACGGAAACACTTGGAGACGTTGTCTTGTTGCTGTTGGAAAGAAACTCTGGGAGACGTTGTCTTATTGCTGTTGGACAGAAACTCTGCGAGACGTTGTCTCTTTGCGGTTGGACAGAAACTCTGGGAGACGTCATCTTGTTGCTGTTGGACAGAAAGTCTGGCAGCCGTTTGTCTCGTTGCCGTTGGACAGAAACTCTGGGAGACATCTGTCTCGTTACCGTTGGACAGAAACTCTGGCAGACGTCTGCCTCGTTTGTCTCGTTCCCGTTGGGCAGAAACTCTGAGGGACATCCTTCTCATTGCCGTTGGACAGAAACTTTGGGAGACGTTTGTCTTGTTGCCGTTGGGGAGAAACTCTTGGAGACATTTGTCTTGTTGCCGTTGGACAGACACTCTGGGATACGTCTTTCTCATTGCCGTTGGACAGAAACTCTGGGAGATGTCTTTCTCGTTGCCGTTGGACGGAAACACTTGGAGACGTTGTCTTATTGCTGTTGGAAAGAAACTCTGCGAGACGTTGTCTCGTTGCGGTTGGACAGAAACTCTGGGAGCCATTTGTCTCGTTGCCGTTGGACAGAAACTCTGGGAGACGTCTGTCTCGTTACCGTTGGACAGAAACTCTGGTAGACGTCTGCCTCGTTTGTCTCGTTCACGTTGGGCAGAAACTCTGAGGGACATCCTTCTCATTGCCGTTGGACAGAAACTCTGGGAAACGTTTTTCTCGTGTCCGTTGGAAAGACACTCTGGGAGACGTCCGTCTCGTTGTCGTCTGACAGAAACTCTGGGAGATGTCCGTCTCGTTGCCGTTGGACAGAAACTCTGGGAGACGTCTCGTTGCCGTTGGACAAAAATTCTGGGAGATGTCCGTCTCTTTGCCGTTGGACAGAAACTCTGTGAGACGTTTGTCTCGTTGCCGTTGGACAGAAACTCTGGAAGATGTTGTCTTGTTGCTGTTGGACAGAAACTCTGCGAGACCTTTGTCTCGTTGCCGTTAGACAGAAACTATGGGAGACGTTGTCTTATTGCTGTTGGACAGAAACTCTGCGAGACGTTGTCTCGTTGCGGTTGGACAGAAGCTCTGGGAGACGTCATCTCGTTGCTGTTGGACAGAAACTCTGGCAGCCGTTTGTCTCGTTGCCGTTGGACAGAAACTCTGGGAGACGTCTGCCTCGTTTGTCTCGTTCCCGTTGGGCAGAAACTCTGAGGGACATCCTTCTCATTGCCGTTGGACAGAAACTTTGGGAGACGTCTGTCTTGTTTCCGTTGGGCAGAAACTCTTGGAGACATTTGTCTTGTTGCCGTTGGACAGACACTCTGGGATACGTCTTTGTCATTGCCGTTGGTAAGAAACTCTGGGAGATGTCTTTCTCTTTGCCGTTGGACGGAAACACTTGGAGACGTTGTCTTGTTGCTGTTGGAAAGAAACTCTGGGAGACGTTGTCTTATTGCTGTTGGACAGAAACTCTGCGAGACGTTGTCTCTTTGCGGTTGGACAGAAACTCTGGGAGACGTCATCTTGTTGCTGTTGGACAGAAAGTCTGGCAGCCGTTTGTCTCGTTGCCGTTGGACAGAAACTCTGGGAGACATCTGTCTCGTTACCGTTGGACAGAAACTCTGGCAGACGTCTGCCTCGTTTGTCTCGTTCCCGTTGGGCAGAAACTCTGAGGGACATCCTTCTCATTGCCGTTGGACAGAAACTTTGGGAGACGTCTGTCTTGTTTCCGTTGGGCAGAAACTCTTGGAGACATTTGTCTTGTTGCCGTTGGACAGACACTCTGGGATACGTCTTTGTCATTGCCGTTGGTAAGAAACTCTGGGAGATGTCTTTCTCTTTGCCGTTGGACGGAAACACTTGGAGACGTTGTCTTGTTGCTGTTGGAAAGAAACTCTGGGAGACGTTGTCTTATTGCTGTTGGACAGAAACTCTGCGAGACGTTGTCTCTTTGCGGTTGGACAGAAACTCTGGGAGACATCATCTTGTTGCTGTTGGACAGAAAGTCTGGCAGCCGTTTGTCTCGTTGCCGTTGGACAGAAACTCTGGGAGACGTCTGCCTCGTTTGTCTCGTTCCCGTTGGGCAGAAACTCTGAGGGACATCCTTCTTATTGACGTTGGACAGAAACTCTGGGAGACGTTTGTCTTGTCGCCGTTGGGCAGAAACTCTCGGAGACGTTTTTCTCGTTGCCGGTGGACAGAAACTCTGGGAGACATTTGTCTCGTTGCCATTGGAAAGAATCTCTGGGAGATGTCTGTCTCGTTGCCGTTGGACAGATACTCTTGGAGACATTTGTCTCGTTGCCATTGGACAGACACTCTGGGAGACGTCTGTCTCGTTGCCGTTGGACAGAAACTCTAGGAGACATTTGTCTTGTTGCGGTTGGACAGAAATTCTGGGAGATGTCCTTCTCGTTGCCGTTGGACAGAAACTCTAGGAGACATTTGTCTTGTTGCGGTTGGACAGAAACTCTGGGAGATGTTTTTCTCGTTCCCGTTGGGCAGAAACTCTGAGGGACATCCTTCTCATTGCCGTTGGACAGAAACTCTGGGAGACGTTTGTCTTGTTGCCGTTGGACAGAAACTCTGGGAGATGTTGTCTTGTTGCTGTTAGACAGAAACTCTGCGAGACGTTGTCTTGTTGCGGTTGGACAGAAACTCTGGGAGACGTTTGTCTCGTTGCCGTTGGACAGAAACTCTGGGAGACGTCTGTCTCGTTACCGTTGGACAGAAACTCTGGTAGACGTCTGCCTCGTTTGTCTCGTTCTCGTTGGGCAGAAACTCTGAGGGACATCCTTCTTATTGACGTTGGACAGAAACTCTGGGAGACGTTTGTCTTGTCGCCGTTGGGCAGAAACTCTTGGAGACATTTGTCTTGTTGCCGTTGGACAGACACTCTGGGATACGTCTTTGTCATTGCCGTTGGTAAGAAACTCTGGGAGATGTCTTTCTCTTTGCCGTTGGACGGAAACACTTGGAGACGTTGTCTTGTTGCTGTTGGAAAGAAACTCTGGGAGACGTTGTCTCATTGCCGTTGGACAGAAACTTTGGGAGACGTTTGTCTTGTTGCCGTTGGGGAGAAACTCTTGGAGACATTTGTCTTGTTGCCGTTGGACAGACACTCTGGGATACGTCTTTCTCATTGCCGTTGGACAGAAACTCTGGGAGATGTCTTTCTCGTTGCCGTTGGACGGAAACACTTGGAGACGTTGTCTTGTTGCTGTTGGAAAGAAACTCTGCGAGACGTTGTCTCGTTGCGGTTGGACAGAAACTCTGGGAGCCATTTGTCTCGTTGCCGTTGGACAGAAACTCTGGGAGACGTCTGTCTCGTTACCGTTGGACAGAAACTCTGGTAGACGTCTGCCTCGTTTGTCTCGTTCACGTTGGGCAGAAACTCTGAGGGACATCCTTCTCATTGCCGTTGGACAGAAACTCTGGGAAACGTTTTTCTCGTGTCCGTTGGAAAGACACTCTGGGAGACGTCCGTCTCGTTGTCGTCTGACAGAAACTCTGGGAGATGTCCGTCTCGTTGCCGTTGGACAGAAACTCTGGGAGACGTCTCGTTGCCGTTGGACAAAAATTCTGGGAGATGTCCGTCTCTTTGCCGTTGGACAGAAACTCTGTGAGACGTTTGTCTCGTTGCCGTTGGAAAGAAACTCTGGAAGATGTTGTCTTGTTGCTGTTGGACAGAAACTCTGCGAGACCTTTGTCTCGTTGCCGTTAGACAGAAACTATGGGAGACGTTGTCTTATTGCTGTTGGACAGAAACTCTGCGAGACGTTGTCTCGTTGCGGTTGGACAGAAGCTCTGGGAGACGTCATCTCGTTGCTGTTGGACAGAAACTCTGGCAGCCGTTTGTCTCGTTGCCGTTGGACAGAAACTCTGGGAGACGTCTGCCTCGTTTGTCTCGTTCCCGTTGGGCAGAAACTCTGAGGGACATCCTTCTCATTGCCGTTGGACAGAAACTTTGGGAGACGTCTGTCTTGTTTCCGTTGGGCAGAAACTCTTGGAGACATTTGTCTTGTTGCCGTTGGACAGACACTCTGGGATACGTCTTTGTCATTGCCGTTGGTAAGAAACTCTGGGAGATGTCTTTCTCTTTGCCGTTGGACGGAAACACTTGGAGACGTTGTCTTGTTGCTGTTGGAAAGAAACTCTGGGAGACGTTGTCTTATTGCTGTTGGACAGAAACTCTGCGAGACGTTGTCTCTTTGCGGTTGGACAGAAACTCTGGGAGACGTCATCTTGTTGCTGTTGGACAGAAAGTCTGGCAGCCGTTTGTCTCGTTGCCGTTGGACAGAAACTCTGGGAGACATCTGTCTCGTTACCGTTGGACAGAAACTCTGGCAGACGTCTGCCTCGTTTGTCTCGTTCCCGTTGGGCAGAAACTCTGAGGGACATCCTTCTCATTGCCGTTGGACAGAAACTTTGGGAGACGTCTGTCTTGTTTCCGTTGGGCAGAAACTCTTGGAGACATTTGTCTTGTTGCCGTTGGACAGACACTCTGGGATACGTCTTTGTCATTGCCGTTGGTAAGAAACTCTGGGAGATGTCTTTCTCTTTGCCGTTGGACGGAAACACTTGGAGACGTTGTCTTGTTGCTGTTGGAAAGAAACTCTGGGAGACGTTGTCTTATTGCTGTTGGACAGAAACTCTGCGAGACGTTGTCTCTTTGCGGTTGGACAGAAACTCTGGGAGACATCATCTTGTTGCTGTTGGACAGAAAGTCTGGCAGCCGTTTGTCTCGTTGCCGTTGGACAGAAACTCTGGGAGACGTCTGCCTCGTTTGTCTCGTTCCCGTTGGGCAGAAACTCTGAGGGACATCCTTCTTATTGACGTTGGACAGAAACTCTGGGAGACGTTTGTCTTGTCGCCGTTGGGCAGAAACTCTCGGAGACGTTTTTCTCGTTGCCGGTGGACAGAAACTCTGGGAGACATTTGTCTCGTTGCCATTGGAAAGAATCTCTGGGAGATGTCTGTCTCGTTGCCGTTGGACAGATACTCTTGGAGACATTTGTCTCGTTGCCATTGGACAGACACTCTGGGAGACGTCTGTCTCGTTGCCGTTGGACAGAAACTCTAGGAGACATTTGTCTTGTTGCGGTTGGACAGAAATTCTGGGAGATGTCCTTCTCGTTGCCGTTGGACAGAAACTCTAGGAGACATTTGTCTTGTTGCGGTTGGACAGAAACTCTGGGAGATGTTTTTCTCGTTCCCGTTGGGCAGAAACTCTGAGGGACATCCTTCTCATTGCCGTTGGACAGAAACTCTGGGAGACGTTTGTCTTGTTGCCGTTGGACAGAAACTCTGGGAGATGTTGTCTTGTTGCTGTTAGACAGAAACTCTGCGAGACGTTGTCTTGTTGCGGTTGGACAGAAACTCTGGGAGACGTTTGTCTCGTTGCCGTTGGACAGAAACTCTGGGAGACGTCTGTCTCGTTACCGTTGGACAGAAACTCTGGTAGACGTCTGCCTCGTTTGTCTCGTTCTCGTTGGGCAGAAACTCTGAGGGACATCCTTCTTATTGACGTTGGACAGAAACTCTGGGAGACGTTTGTCTTGTCGCCGTTGGGCAGAAACTCTTGGAGACATTTGTCTTGTTGCCGTTGGACAGACACTCTGGGATACGTCTTTGTCATTGCCGTTGGTAAGAAACTCTGGGAGATGTCTTTCTCTTTGCCGTTGGACGGAAACACTTGGAGACGTTGTCTTGTTGCTGTTGGAAAGAAACTCTGGGAGACGTTGTCTTATTGCTGTTGGACAGAAACTCTGCGAGACGTTGTCTCTTTGCGGTTGGACAGAAACTCTGGGAGACATCATCTTGTTGCTGTTGGACAGAAAGTCTGGCAGCCGTTTGTCTCGTTGCCGTTGGACAGAAACTCTGGGAGACGTCTGCCTCGTTTGTCTCGTTCCCGTTGGGCAGAAACTCTGAGGGACATCCTTCTTATTGACGTTGGACAGAAACTCTGGGAGACGTTTGTCTTGTCGCCGTTGGGCAGAAACTCTCGGAGACGTTTTTCTCGTTGCCGGTGGACAGAAACTCTGGGAGACATTTGTCTCGTTGCCATTGGAAAGAATCTCTGGGAGATGTCTGTCTCGTTGCCGTTGGACAGATACTCTTGGAGACATTTGTCTCGTTGCCATTGGACAGACACTCTGGGAGACGTCTGTCTCGTTGCCGTTGGACAGAAACTCTAGGAGACATTTGTCTTGTTGCGGTTGGACAGAAATTCTGGGAGATGTCCTTCTCGTTGCCGTTGGACAGAAACTCTAGGAGACATTTGTCTTGTTGCGGTTGGACAGAAACTCTGGGAGATGTTTTTCTCGTTCCCGTTGGGCAGAAACTCTGAGGGACATCCTTCTCATTGCCGTTGGACAGAAACTCTGGGAGACGTTTGTCTTGTTGCCGTTGGACAGAAACTCTGGGAGATGTTGTCTTGTTGCTGTTAGACAGAAACTCTGCGAGACGTTGTCTTGTTGCGGTTGGACAGAAACTCTGGGAGACGTTTGTCTCGTTGCCGTTGGACAGAAACTCTGGGAGACGTCTGTCTCGTTACCGTTGGACAGAAACTCTGGTAGACGTCTGCCTCGTTTGTCTCGTTCTCGTTGGGCAGAAACTCTGAGGGACATCCTTCTTATTGACGTTGGACAGAAACTCTGGGAGACGTTTGTCTTGTCGCCGTTGGGCAGAAACTCTTGGAGACATTTGTCTTGTTGCCGTTGGACAGACACTCTGGGATACGTCTTTGTCATTGCCGTTGGTAAGAAACTCTGGGAGATGTCTTTCTCTTTGCCGTTGGACGGAAACACTTGGAGACGTTGTCTTGTTGCTGTTGGAAAGAAACTCTGGGAGACGTTGTCTTATTGCTGTTGGACAGAAACTCTGCGAGACGTTGTCTCTTTGCGGTTGGACAGAAACTCTGGGAGACGTCATCTTGTTGCTGTTGGACAGAAACTCTGGCAGCCGTTTGTCTCGTTGCCGTTGGACAGAAACTCTGGGAGACGTCTGCCTCGTTTGTCTCGTTCCCGTTGGGCAGAAACTCTGAGGGACATCCTTCTTATTGACGTTGGACAGAAACTCTGGGAGACGTTTGTCTTGTCGCCGTTGGGCAGAAACTCTCGGAGACGTTTTTCTCGTTGCCGGTGGACAGAAACTCTGGGAGACATTTGTCTCGTTGCCATTGGAAAGAATCTCTGGGAGATGTCTGTCTCGTTGCCGTTGGACAGATACTCTGGGAGACATTTGTCTCGTTGCCATTGGACAGACACTCTGGGAGACGTCTGTCTCGTTGCCGTTGGACAGAAACTCTAGGAGACATTTGTCTTGTTGCGGTTGGACAGAAATTCTGGGAGATGTCCTTCTCGTTGCTGTTGGACAGAAACTCTAGGAGACATTTGTCTTGTTGCGGTTGGACAGAAACTCTGGGAGATGTTTTTCTCGTTCCCGTTGGGCAGAAACTCTGAGGGACATCCTTCTCATTGCCGTTGGACAGAAACTCTGGGAGACGTTTGTCTTGTTGCCGTTGGACAGAAACTCTGGGAGATGTTGTCTTGTTGCTGTTGGACAGAAACTCTGCGAGACGTTGTCTTGTTGCGGTTGGACAGAAACTCTGGGAGACGTTTGTCTCGTTGCCGTTGGACAGAAACTCTGGGAGACGTCTGTCTCATTACCGTTGGACAGAAACTCTGGTAGACGTCTCCCTCGTTTGTCTCGTTCTCGTTGGGCAGAAACTCTGAGGGACATCGATCTCATTGCCGTTGGACAGAAACTCTGGGAGATGTTGTCTTGTTGCTGTTGGACAGAAACTCTGCGAGACGTTGTCTTGTTGCGGTTGGACAGAAACTCTGGGAGACGTTTGTCTCGTTGCCGTTGGACAGAAACTCTGGTAGACGTCTGCCTCGTTTGTCTCGTTCTCGTTGGGCAGAAACTCTGAGGGACATCGATCTCATTGCCGTTGGACAGAAACTCTGGGAGACGTTTGTCTTTTTGCCGTTGGGCAGAAACTCTGGGAGACATTTTTCTCATGTCCGTTGGAAAGACACTCTGGGAGACGTCTGTCTCATTGCCGTTGGACAGGAACTCTGGGAGATGTCTTTCTCGTTGCTGTTGGACAGAAACTCTTGGAGACGTTGTCTTGTTGTTTTTGGAAAGAAACTCTGGAAGACGTTATCTTATTGCTGTTGGACAGAAACTCTGCGAAACGTCATCTCGTTGCTGTTGGACAGAAACTCTGGGAGACGTCTGCCTCGTTTGTCTCGTTCCCGTTGGGCAGAAATTCTGGGAGATGTCCGTCTCGTTGCCGTTGGACAGAAACTCTGGGAGACGTTTGTCTCGTTGCCGTTGGACAGAAACTCTGGAAGATGTTGTGTTGTTGCTGTTGGACAGAAACTCTGGGAGACGTCTCGTTGCCGTTGGACAGAAATTCTGGGAGATGTCCTTCTCGTTGCCGTTGGACAGAAACTCTAGGAGACATTTGTCTCGTTGCCGTTGGACAGATACTCTTGGAGACATTTGTCTCGTTGCCGTTGGACAGAAACTCTGGGAGATGTTGTCTTGTTGCGGTTGGACAGAAACTCTGCGAGACGTTTTGTTGCGGTTGGACAGAAACTCTGGGAGACGTTTGTCTCGTTGCCGTTGGACAGAAAATCTGGGAGACGTCTGTCTCGTTACCGTTGGACAGAAACTCTGGTAGACGTCTGCCTCGTTTGTCTCGTTCCCGTTGGGCAGAAACTCTGAGGGACATCGACCTCATTGCCGTTGGACAGAAACTCTGGGAGACGTTTGTCTTGTTGCCGTTGGACAGAAACTCTTGGAGACGTTGTCTGGTTTTTGTTGGAAAGAAACTCTGGGAGACGTTTTTCTCATGTCCGTTGGAAAGACACTCTGGGAGACGTCTGTCTCATTACCGTTGGATAGGAACTCTGGGAGATGTCTTTCTCGTTGCTGTTGGACAGAAACTCTTGGAGACGTTGTCTTGTTGTTGTTGGAAAGAAACTCTGGGAGACGTTATCTTATTGCTGTTGGACAGGAACTCTGCGAAACGTCATCTCGTTGCTGTTGGACAGAAACTCTGGGAGACGTCTGCCTCGTTTGTCTCGTTCCCGTTGGGCAGAAATTCTGGGAGATGTCCGTCTCGTTGCCGTTGGACAGAAACTCTGGGAGATGTCTTTCTCGTTGCCGTTGGACAGAAACTCTGGGACACGTCTCGTTGCCGTTGGACAGAAATTCTGGGAGATGTCCTTCTCGTTGCCGTTGGACAGAAACTCTACGAGACATTTGTCTTGTTGCGGTTGGACAGAAACTCTGGGAGATGTTTGTCTCGTTGCCGTTGGACAGAAACTCTGGGAGACGTCTGTCTCGTTACCGTTGGACAGAAACACTGGGAGACGTCTGCCTCGTTTTTCTCGTTCCCGTTGGGCAGAACTCTGAGGGACATCCTTCTCATTGCCGTTGGACAGAAACTCTGGGAGACGTTTGTCTTGTTGCCGTTGGGCAGAAACTCTGGGAGACATTTTTCTCATGTCCGTTGGAAAGACACTCTGGGAGACGTCTGTCTCATTGCCGTTGGACAGGAACTCTGGGAGATGTCTTTCTCGTTGCTGTTGGACAGAAACTCTTGGAGACGTTGTCTTGTTGTTTTTGGAAAGAAACTCTGGGAGACGTTATCTTATTGCTGTTGGACAGAAACTCTGCGAAACGTCATCTCGTTGCTGTTGGACAGAAACTCTGGGAGACGTCTGCCTCGTTTGTCTCGTTCCCGTTGGGCAGAAATTCTGGGAGATGTCCGTCTCGTTGCCGTTGGACAGAAACTCTGGGAGACGTTTGTCTCGTTGCCGTTGGACAGAAACTCTGGAAGATGTTGTGTTGTTGCTGTTGGACAGAAACTCTGCGAGACCTTTGTCTCGTTGCCGTTGGACAGAAACTCTGGGAGACGTCTCGTTGCCGTTGGACAGAAATTCTGGGAGATGTCCTTCTCGTTGCCGTTGGACAGAAACTCTAGGAGACATTTGTCTCGTTGCCGTTGGACAGATACTCTTGGAGACGTCTGTCTCATTGCCGTTGGACAGGAACTCTGGGAGATGTCTTTCTCGTTGCTGTTGGACAGAAACTCTTGGAGACGTTGTCTTGTTGTTTTTGGAAAGAAACTCTGGGAGACGTTATCTTATTGCTGTTGGACAGAAACTCTGCGAAACGTCATCTCGTTGCTGTTGGACAGAAACTCTGGGAGACGTCTGCCTCGTTTGTCTCGTTCCCGTTGGGCAGAAATTCTGGGAGATGTCCGTCTCGTTGCCGTTGGACAGAAACTCTGGGAGACGTTTGTCTCGTTGCCGTTGGACAGAAACTCTGGAAGATGTTGTGTTGTTGCCGTTGGACAGAAACTCTGGGAGATGTTGTCTTGTTGCTGTTGGACAGAAACTCTGCGAGACGTTGTCTTGTTGCGGTTGGACAGAAACTCTGGGAGACGTTTGTCTCGTTGCCGTTGGACAGAAACTCTGGGAGACGTCTGTCTCGTTACCGTTGGACAGAAACTCTGGTAGACGTCTGCCTCGTTTGTCTCGTTCTCGTTGGGCAGAAACTCTGAGGGACATCGATCTCATTGCCGTTGGACAGAAACTCTGGGAGACGTTTGTCTTTTTGCCGTTGGGCAGAAACTCTGGGAGACATTTTTCTCATGTCCGTTGGAAAGACACTCTGGGAGACGTCTGTCTCATTGCCGTTGGACAGGAACTCTGGGAGATGTCTTTCTCGTTGCTGTTGGACAGAAACTCTTGGAGACGTTGTCTTGTTGTTTTTGGAAAGAAACTCTGGAAGACGTTATCTTATTGCTGTTGGACAGAAACTCTGCGAAACGTCATCTCGTTGCTGTTGGACAGAAACTCTGGGAGACGTCTGCCTCGTTTGTCTCGTTCCCGTTGGGCAGAAATTCTGGGAGATGTCCGTCTCGTTGCCGTTGGACAGAAACTCTGGGAGACGTTTGTCTCGTTGCCGTTGGACAGAAACTCTGGAAGATGTTGTGTTGTTGCTGTTGGACAGAAACTCTGGGAGACGTCTCGTTGCCGTTGGACAGAAATTCTGGGAGATGTCCTTCTCGTTGCCGTTGGACAGAAACTCTAGGAGACATTTGTCTCGTTGCCGTTGGACAGATACTCTTGGAGACATTTGTCTCGTTGCCGTTGGACAGAAACTCTGGGAGATGTTGTCTTGTTGCGGTTGGACAGAAACTCTGCGAGACGTTTTGTTGCGGTTGGACAGAAACTCTGGGAGACGTTTGTCTCGTTGCCGTTGGACAGAAAATCTGGGAGACGTCTGTCTCGTTACCGTTGGACAGAAACTCTGGTAGACGTCTGCCTCGTTTGTCTCGTTCCCGTTGGGCAGAAACTCTGAGGGACATCGACCTCATTGCCGTTGGACAGAAACTCTGGGAGACGTTTGTCTTGTTGCCGTTGGACAGAAACTCTTGGAGACGTTGTCTGGTTTTTGTTGGAAAGAAACTCTGGGAGACGTTTTTCTCATGTCCGTTGGAAAGACACTCTGGGAGACGTCTGTCTCATTACCGTTGGATAGGAACTCTGGGAGATGTCTTTCTCGTTGCTGTTGGACAGAAACTCTTGGAGACGTTGTCTTGTTGTTGTTGGAAAGAAACTCTGGGAGACGTTATCTTATTGCTGTTGGACAGAAACTCTGCGAAACGTCATCTCGTTGCTGTTGGACAGAAACTCTGGGAGACGTCTGCCTCGTTTGTCTCGTTCCCGTTGGGCAGAAATTCTGGGAGATGTCCGTCTCGTTGCCGTTGGACAGAAACTCTGGGAGACGTTTGTCTCGTTGCCGTTGGACAGAAACTCTGGAAGATGTTGTGTTGTTGCTGTTGGACAGAAACTCTGCGAGACCTTTGTCTCGTTGCCGTTGGACAGAAACTCTGGGAGACGTCTCGTTGCCGTTGGACAGAAATTCTGGGAGATGTCCTTCTCGTTGCCGTTGGACAGAAACTCTAGGAGACATTTGTCTCGTTGCCGTTGGACAGATACTCTTGGAGACGTCTGTCTCATTGCCGTTGGACAGGAACTCTGGGAGATGTCTTTCTCGTTGCTGTTGGACAGAAACTCTTGGAGACGTTGTCTTGTTGTTTTTGGAAAGAAACTCTGGGAGACGTTATCTTATTGCTGTTGGACAGAAACTCTGCGAAACGTCATCTCGTTGCTGTTGGACAGAAACTCTGGGAGACGTCTGCCTCGTTTGTCTCGTTCCCGTTGGGCAGAAATTCTGGGAGATGTCCGTCTCGTTGCCGTTGGACAGAAACTCTGGGAGACGTTTGTCTCGTTGCCGTTGGACAGAAACTCTGGAAGATGTTGTGTTGTTGCTGTTGGACAGAAACTCTGCGAGACCTTTGTCTCGTTGCCGTTGGACAGAAACTCTGGGAGACGTCTCGTTGCCGTTGGACAGAAATTCTGGGAGATGTCCTTCTCGTTGCCGTTGGACAGAAACTCTAGGAGACATTTGTCTCGTTGCCGTTGGACAGATACTCTTGGAGACATTTGTCTCGTTGCCGTTGGACAGACACTCTGGGAGACGTCTGTCTCGTTTGTCTCGTTCCCGTTGGGCAGAAATTCTGGGAGATGTCCGTCTCGTTGCCGTTGGACAGAAACTCTGGGAGACGTTTGTCTCGTTGCCGTTGGACAGAAACTCTGGGAGATGTTGTCTTGTAGCGGTTGGACAGAAACTCTGCGAGACGTTGTTTTGTTGCGGTTGGACAGAAACTCTGGGAGACGTTTGTCTCGTTGCCGTTGGACAGAAACTCTGGGAGACGTCTGTCTCGTTACCGTTGGACAGAAACTCTGGTAGACGTCTGCCTCGTTTGTCTCGTTCCCGTTGGGCAGAAACTCTGAGGGACATCGATCTCATTGCCGTTGGACAGAAACTCTGGGAGACGTTGTCTCGTTGCGGTTGGACAGAAGCTCTGGGAGACGTCATCTCGTTGCTGTTGGACAGAAACTCTGGCAGCCGTTTGTCTCGTTGCCGTTGGACAGAAACTCTGGAAACGTCTGTCTTGTTGCCGTTGGAAAGAAACTCTGGCAGACGTCTGTCTCGTTTGTCTCGTTCCCGTTGGGCAGAAACTCTGAGGGACATCCTTCTCATTGCCGTTGGACAGAAACTTTGGGAGACGTCTGTCTCGTTACCGTTGGACAGAAACACTGGGAGACGTCTGCCTCGTTTTTCTCGTTCCCGTTGGGCAGAACTCTGAGGGACATCCTTCTCATTGCCGTTGGACAGAAACTTTGGGAGACGTTTGTCTTGTTGCCGTTGGGCAGAAACTCTTGGAGACATTTGTCTTGTTGCCGTTGGACAGACACTCTGGGATACGTCTTTCTCATTGCCGTTGGACAGAAACTCTGGGAGCCATTTGTCTCGTTGCCGTTGGACAGAAACTCTGGGAGACGTCTGTCTCGTTACCGTTGGACAGAAACTCTGGTAGACGTCTGCCTCGTTTGTCTCGTTCACGTTGGGCAGAAACTCTGGGAAACGTTTTTCTCGTGTCCGTTGGAAAGACACTCTGGGAGACGTCCGTCTCGTTGTCGTCTGACAGAAACTCTGGGAGATGTCCGTCTCGTTGCCGTTGGACAGAAACTCTGGGAGACGTCTCGTTGCCGTTGGACAAAAATTCTGGGAGATGTCCGTCTCGTTGCCGTTGGACAGAAACTCTGGGAGACGTCTGTCTCGTTTGTCTCGTTCCCGTTGGGCAGAAATTCTGGGAGATGTCCGTCTCGTTGCCGTTGGACAGAAACTCTGGGAGACGTCTGTCTCGTTGCCGTTGGACAGAAACTCTGGGAGATGTTGTCTTGTAGCGGTTGGACAGAAACTCTGCGAGACGTTGTTTTGTTGCGGTTGGACAGAAACTCTGGGAGACGTTTGTCTCGTTGCCGTTGGACAGAAACTCTGGGAGACGTCTGTCTCGTTACCGTTGGACAGAAACTCTGGGAGATGTTGTCTTGTAGCGGTTGGACAGAAACTCTGCGAGACGTTGTTTTGTTGCGGTTGGACAGAAACTCTGGGAGACGTTTGTCTCGTTGCCGTTGGACAGAAACTCTGGGAGACGTCTGTCTCGTTACCGTTGGACAGAAACTCTGGTAGACGTCTGCCTCGTTTGTCTCGTTCCCGTTGGGCAGAAACTCTGAGGGACATCGATCTCATTGCCGTTGGACAGAAACTCTGGGAGACGTTGTCTCGTTGCGGTTGGACAGAAGCTCTGGGAGACGTCATCTCGTTGCTGTTGGACAGAAACTCTGGCAGCCGTTTGTCTCGTTGCCGTTGGACAGAAACTCTGGAAACGTCTGTCTTGTTGCCGTTGGAAAGAAACTCTGGCAGACGTCTGTCTCGTTTGTCTCGTTCCCGTTGGGCAGAAACTCTGAGGGACATCCTTCTCATTGCCGTTGGACAGAAACTCTGGGAGACGTCTCGTTGCCGTTGGACAAAAATTCTGGGAGATGTCCGTCTCGTTGCCGTTGGACAGAAACTCTGTGAGACGTCTGTCTCGTTTGTCTCGTTCGCGTTGGGCAGAAATTCTGGGAGATGTCCGTCTCGTTGCCGTTGGACAGAAACTCTGGGAGACGTCTGTCTCGTTTGTCTCGTTCCCGTTGGGCAGAAATTCTGGGAGATGTCCGTCTCGTTGCCGTTGGACAGAAACTCTGGGAGACGTTTGTCTCGTTGCCGTTGGACAGAAACTCTGGGAGATGTTGTCTTGTAGCGGTTGGACAGAAACTCTGCGAGACGTTGTTTTGTTGCGGTTGGACAGAAACTCTGGGAGACGTTTGTCTCGTTGCCGTTGGACAGAAACTCTGGGAGACGTCTGTCTCGTTACCGTTGGACAGAAACTCTGGTAGACGTCTGCCTCGTTTGTCTCGTTCCCGTTGGGCAGAAACTCTGAGGGACATCGATCTCATTGCCGTTGGACAGAAACTCTGGGAGACGTTGTCTCGTTGCGGTTGGACAGAAGCTCTGGGAGACGTCATCTCGTTGCTGTTGGACAGAAACTCTGGCAGCCGTTTGTCTCGTTGCCGTTGGACAGAAACTCTGGAAACGTCTGTCTTGTTGCCGTTGGAAAGAAACTCTGGCAGACGTCTGTCTCGTTTGTCTCGTTCCCGTTGGGCAGAAACTCTGAGGGACATCCTTCTCATTGCCGTTGGACAGAAACTCTGGGAGACGTCTCGTTGCCGTTGGACAAAAATTCTGGGAGATGTCCGTCTCGTTGCCGTTGGACAGAAACTCTGTGAGACGTCTGTCTCGTTTGTCTCGTTCGCGTTGGGCAGAAATTCTGGGAGATGTCCGTCTCGTTGCCGTTGGACAGAAACTCTGGGAGACGTCTGTCTCGTTTGTCTCGTTCCCGTTGGGCAGAAATTCTGGGAGATGTCCGTCTCGTTGCCGTTGGACAGAAACTCTGGGAGACGTTTGTCTCGTTGCCGTTGGACAGAAACTCTGGGAGATGTTGTCTTGTAGCGGTTGGACAGAAACTCTGCGAGACGTTGTTTTGTTGCGGTTGGACAGAAACTCTGGGAGACGTTTGTCTCGTTGCCGTTGGACAGAAACTCTGGGAGACGTCTGTCTCGTTACCGTTGGACAGAAACTCTGGTAGACGTCTGCCTCGTTTGTCTCGTTCCCGTTGGGCAGAAACTCTGAGGGACATCGATCTCATTGCCGTTGGACAGAAACTCTGGGAGACGTTGTCTCGTTGCGGTTGGACAGAAGCTCTGGGAGACGTCATCTCGTTGCTGTTGGACAGAAACTCTGGCAGCCGTTTGTCTCGTTGCCGTTGGACAGAAACTCTGGAAACGTCTGTCTTGTTGCCGTTGGAAAGAAACTCTGGCAGACGTCTGTCTCGTTTGTCTCGTTCCCGTTGGGCAGAAACTCTGAGGGACATCCTTCTCATTGCCGTTGGACAGAAACTTTGGGAGACGTCTGTCTCGTTACCGTTGGACAGAAACACTGGGAGACGTCTGCCTCGTTTTTCTCGTTCCCGTTGGGCAGAACTCTGAGGGACATCCTTCTCATTGCCGTTGGACAGAAACTTTGGGAGACGTTTGTCTTGTTGCCGTTGGGCAGAAACTCTTGGAGACATTTGTCTTTTTGCCGTTGGACAGACACTCTGGGATACGTCTTTCTCATTGCCGTTGGACAGAAACTCTGGGAGCCATTTGTCTCGTTGCCGTTGGACAGAAACTCTGGGAGACGTCTGTCTCGTTACCGTTGGACAGAAACTCTGGTAGACGTCTGCCTCGTTTGTCTCGTTCACGTTGGGCAGAAACTCTGGGAAACGTTTTTCTCGTGTCCGTTGGAAAGACACTCTGGGAGACGTCCGTCTCGTTGTCGTCTGACAGAAACTCTGGGAGATGTCCGTCTCGTTGCCGTTGGACAGAAACTCTGGGAGACGTCTCGTTGCCGTTGGACAAAAATTCTGGGAGATGTCCGTCTCGTTGCCGTTGGACAGAAACTCTGTGAGACGTTTGTCTCGTTGCCGTTGGACAGAAACTCTGGAAGATGTTGTCTTGTTGCTGTTGGACAGAAACTCTGCGAGACCTTTGTCTCGTTGCCGTTAGACAGAAACTATGGGAGACGTTGTCTTATTACTGTTGGACAGAAACTCTGCGAGACGTTGTCTCGTTGCGGTTGGACAGAAGCTCTGGGAGACGTCATCTCGTTGCTGTTGGACAGAAACTCTGGCAGCCGTTTGTCTCGTTGCCGTTGGACAGAAACTCTGGGAGACGTCTGTCTCGTTACCTTTGGACAGAAACTCTTGGAGATGTTGTCTTGTTGCTGTTGGACAGAAACTCTGCGAGACGTTGTTGTCATTGCCGTTGGTAAGAAACTCTGGGAGATGTCTTTCTCTTTGCCGTTGGACGGAAACACTTGGAGACGTTGTCTTGTTGCTGTTGGAAAGAAACTCTGGGAGACGTTGTCTTATTGCTGTTGGAAAGAAACTCTGCGAGACGTTGTCTCTTTGCGGTTGGACAGAAACTCTGGGAGACGTCATCTTGTTGCTTTTGGACAGAAAGTCTGGCAGCCGTTTGTCTCGTTGCCGTTGGACAGAAACTCTGGGAGACATCTGTCTCGTTACCGTTGGACAGAAACTCTGGCAGACGTCTGCCTCGTTTGTCTCGTTCCCGTTGGGCAGAAACTCTGAGGGACATCCTTCTCATTGCCGTTGGACAGAAACTTTGGGAGACGTTTGTCTTGTTTCCGTTGGGCAGAAACTCTTGGATACATTTGTCTTGTTGCCGTTGGACAGACACTCTGGGATACGTCTTTGTCATTGCCGTTGGTAAGAAACTCTGGGAGATGTCTTTCTCTTTGCCGTTGGACGGAAACACTTGGAGACGTTGTCTTGTTGCTGTTGGAAAGAAACTCTGGGAGACGTTGTCTTATTGCTGTTGGACAGAAACTCTGCGAGACGTTGTCTCTTTGCGGTTGGACAGAAACTCTGGGAGACGTCATCTTGTTGCTGTTGGACAGAAACTCTGGCAGCCGTTTGTCTCGTTGCCGTTGGACAGAAACTCTGGGAGACGTCTGCCTCGTTTGTCTCGTTCCCGTTGGGCAGAAACTCTGAGGGACATCCTTCTTATTGACGTTGGACAGAAACTCTGGGAGACGTTTGTCTTGTCGCCGTTGGGCAGAAACTCTCGGAGACGTTTTTCTCGTTGCCGGTGGACAGAAACTCTGGGAGACATTTGTCTCGTTGCCATTGGAAAGAATCTCTGGGAGATGTCTGTCTCGTTGCCGTTGGACAGATACTCTTGGAGACATTTGTCTCGTTGCCATTGGACAGACACTCTGGGAGACGTCTGTCTCGTTGCCGTTGGACGGAAACGCTGGGAGACGTTGTCTTGTTGCCGTTGGACAGAAACTTTTGGAGACGTTTCTCTCGTTGCCGTTGGACAGACACTCTGGGAGACGTCATCTCATTGCTGTTGGACAGAAACTCTGGTAGACGTTTGTCTCGTTGCCGTTGGACAGAAACTCTGGGAGACGTCTTTTTGCCGTTGGACAGAAATTCTGGGAGATGTCTTTCTCGTTGCCGTTGGACAGAAACTCTGGGAGACGTCTGTCTCATTGCCGTTGGACAGAAACTCTGGGAGACGTTTGTCTCGTTGCCGTTGTACAGAAACTCTGCGAGATGTTGTCTTGTTGCCGTTGGACAGAAACTCTGCGAGACGTTGTCTCGTTGCTGTTGGACAGAAACTCTGGGATACGTTTGTCTCGTTGCCGTTGGAAAGAAACTCTGGGAGACGTCTGTCTCGTCACTGTTGGACAGAAACTCTGGGAGACGTTTGTCTCGTTGCCGTTGGACCGTAACTCTGGGTGACGGCTTTTTTTTTTGCTGTTGGACAGAAACTCTGGGAGACGTCTGCCTCGTTGCCATTGGACAGAAAATCTGGGAGAAGTCTGTCTCGTTGTGGTTGGACAGAAACTCTTAGAGACGTATTTCTCGTTGCCTTTGGACAGAAACTCTGAGACACCTCTGTCTCGTTGTGGTTGGAAGGAAACTCTGGTAGATGTCTGCCTTGTCACTGTTGGACAGAAACTCTGGTATACGTCTGTCTCCTTGTGGTTGGACAGAAATTCTGGGAGATGTCTGCCTCGTTGCTGTTGGACAGAAACTCTGGGAGACGTCTGTCTCGTTGCCGTTGGACAGAAACTCTGGAAGACTTTTGTCTCGTTGCTGTTGGACAGAAACTCTGGGAGCCATTTGTCTCGTTGCCGTTGGACAGAAACTCTGGGAGACATCCATCTCGTACCCATTGGACCGTAACTCTGGGTGACGGCTTTCTTTTTGCCATTGGACAGAAACTCTGGGAGACGTTGTTTCGTTGAGGTTAGACAGAAACTCTGGAAGACGTTTGTCTCGTTGCCGTTGCACAGAAACTCTGGGAGACGTTTCTCTCGTTGCCATTGGACATAAACTCTGGGAGACGTCTCTCTTGTTGCCGTTGGAGAGAAACTCTGGAAGACTTTTGTCTCGTTGCTGTTGGACAGAAACTCTGGTATACGTCTGTCTCGTTGTGGTTGGAAGGAAACTCTGGTAGATGTCTGCCTCGTTGCCGTTGGACAGAAACTCTGGGTGACGTCGTCTTGTTGCTGTTGGACAGAAACTCTGGGAGACGTCTGTCTCGTTGCCATTGGACAGAAAATCTGGGAGAAGTCTGTCTCGTTGTGGTTGGACAGAAACTCTTAGAGACGTATTTCTCGTTGCCTTTGGACAGAAACTCTGAGAGACCTCTGTCTCGTTGTGGTTGGAAGGAAACTCTGGTAGATGTCTGCCTTGTCACTGTTGGACAGAAACTCTGGTATACGTCTGTCTCCTTGTGGTTGGACAGAAATTCTGGGAGATGTCTGCCTCGTTGCTGTTGGACAGAAACTCTGGGAGACGTCTGTCTCGTTGCCGTTGGACAGAAACTCTGGAAGACTTTTGTCTCGTTGCTGTTGGACAGAAACTCTGGGAGCCATTTGTCTCGTTGCCGTTGGACAGAAACTCTGGGAGACATCCATCTCGTACCCATTGGACCGTAACTCTGGGTGACGGCTTTCTTTTTGCCATTGGACAGAAACTCTGGGAGACGTTGTTTCGTTGAGGTTAGACAGAAACTCTGGAAGACGTTTGTCTCGTTGCCGTTGCACAGAAACTCTGGGAGACGTTTCTCTCGTTGCCATTGGACATAAACTCTGGGAGACGTCTCTCTTGTTGCCGTTGGAGAGAAACTCTGGAAGACTTTTGTCTCGTTGCTGTTGGACAGAAACTCTGGTATACGTCTGTCTCGTTGTGGTTGGAAGGAAACTCTGGTAGATGTCTGCCTCGTTGCCGTTGGACAGAAACTCTGGGTGACGTCGTCTTGTTGCTGTTGGACAGAAACTCTGGGAGACGTCTGTCTCGTTGCCATTGGACAGAAAATCTGGGAGAAGTCTGTCTCGTTGTGGTTGGACAGAAACTCTTAGAGACGTATTTCTCCTTGCCTTTGGACAGAAACTCTGAGACACCTCTGTCTCGTTGTGGTTGGAAGGAAACTGTGGTAGATGTCTGCCTTGTCACTGTTGGACAGAAACTCTGGTATACGTCTGTCTCCTTGTGGTTGGACAGAAATTCTGGGAGATGTCTGCCTCGTTGCTGTTGGACAGAAACTCTGGGAGACGTCTGTCTCGTTGCCGTTGGACAGAAACTCTGGAAGACTTTTGTCTCGTTGCTGTTGGACAGAAACTCTGGGAGCCATTTGTCTCGTTGCCGTTGGACAGAAACTCTGGGAGACATCCATCTCGTACCCATTGGACCGTAACTCTGGGTGACGGCTTTCTTTTTGCCATTGGACAGAAACTCTGGGAGACGTTGTTTCGTTGAGGTTAGACAGAAACTCTGGAAGACGTTTGTCTCGTTGCCGTTGCACAGAAACTCTGGGAGACGTTTCTCTCGTTGCCATTGGACATAAACTCTGGGAGACGTCTGTCTTGTTGCCGTTGGACAGAAACTCTGGAAGACTTTTGTCTCGTTGCTGTTGGAAAGAAACTCTGGTATACGTCTGTCTCGTTGTGGTTGGAAGGAAACTCTGGTAGATGTCTGCCTCGTTGCTGTTGGACAGAAACTCTGGGAGACGTCTGTCTCGTTGCCGTTGGAAAGAAACTCAGGAAGACTTTTGTCTCGTTGCTGTTGGACAGAAACTCTGGGAGCCATTTGTCTCGTTGCCGTTGGACAGAAACTCTGGGAGACATCCATCTCGTACCCATTGGACCGTAACTCTGGGTGACGGCTTTCTTTTTGCCATTGGACAGAAACTCTGGGAGACGTTGTTTCGTTGTCGTTGGACAGAAACTCTGGGAGATGTCCGTCTCGTTGCCATTGGAAAGAATCTCTGGGAGACGTCTGTCTCGTTGCCGTTGGACAGAAACTCTGGGAGACGTTTGTCTCGTTGCCATTGGAGAGAAACTCTGGGAGACGTTTCTCTCGTTGCCATTGGACATAAACTCTGGGAGACGTCTCTCTTGTTGCCGTTGGAGAGAAACTCTGGAAGACTTTTGTCTCGTTGCTGTTGGACAGAAACTCTGGGAGCCATTTGTCTCGTTGCCGTTGGACAGAACCTCTGGGAGACGTCTGCCTCATTGCCATTGGACAGAAACTCTGGGAGACGTTGTCTCGTTGTGGTTGGAAAGAAACTCTGGGAGACATTGTCTCGTTGCTTTTGGACAGAACCTCTGGGAGAAGTCTGGCTCTTTGTGGTTGGACAGAACCTCTGGGAGACGTCTGCCTCATTGCCATTGGACAGAAACTCTGGGAGACGTTGTCTTGTTGTGGTTGGAAAGAAACTCTGGGAGAAGTCTGGCTCTTTGTGGTTGGACAGAAACTCTGGGAGACATCCATCTCATACCCATTGGACCGTAACTCTGGGTGACGGCTTTCTTTTTGCCATTGGACAGAAACTCTGGGAGACGTTGTTTCGTTGAGGTTAGACAGAAACTCTGGAAGACGTTTGTCTCGTTGCCGTTGCACAGAAACTCTGGGAGACGTTTTTCTCGTTGTCGTTGGACAGAAACTCTGGGAGATGTCCGTCTCGTTGCCATTGGAAAGAATCTCTGGGAGACGTCTGTCTCGTTGCCGTTGGACAGACACTCTGGGAGACGTCTGTCTCATTGCCGTTGGACAGAAACTCTGGGAGATGTCTTTCTCGTTGCCGTTGGACGGAAACTCTGGGAGACGTTGTCTTGTTGCTGTTGGACAGAAACTCTGGGAGACGTTGTCTCGTTGCGGTTGGACAGAAACTCTGGTAGACATTGTCTCGTTGCCGTTGGACAGAAACTCTGGGAGACGTTTGTCTCGTTGCCGTTGCACAGAAACTCTGGGAGACGTTTCTCTCGTTGCCATTGGACATAAACTCTGGGAGACGTCTCTCTTGTTGCCGTTGGAGAGAAACTCTGGAAGACTTTTGTCTCGTTGCTGTTGGACAGAAACTCTGGGAGCCATTTGTCTCGTTGCCGTTGGACAGAACCTCTGGGAGACGTCTGCCTCATTGCCATTGGACAGAAACTCTGGGAGACGTTGTCTCGTTGTGGTTGGAAAGAAACTCTGGGAGACATTGTCTTGTGGCTTTTGGACAGAAACTCTGGGAGACGTTCTCTCGTTGCCATTGGACAGAACCTCTGGGAGAAGTCTGGCTCTTTGTGGTTGGACAGAACCTCTGGGAGACGTCTGCCTCATTGCCATTGGACAGAAACTCTGGAAGACGTTTGTCTCGTTGCCGTTGCACAGAAACTCTGGGAGACGTTTCTCTCGTTGCCATTGGACATAAACTCTGGGAGACGTCTGTCTTGTTGCCGTTGGACAGAAACTCTGGAAGACTTTTGTCTCGTTGCTGTTGGACAGAAACTCTGGTATACGTCTGTCTCGTTGTGGTTGGAAGGAAACTCTGGTAGATGTCTGCCTCGTTGCTGTTGGACAGAAACTCTGGGAGATGTCTGTCTCGTTGCCGTTGGAAAGAAACTCTGGAAGACTTTTGTCTCGTTGCTGTTGGACAGAAACTCTGGGAGCCATTTGTCTCGTTGCCGTTGGACAGAAACTCTGGGAGACATCCATCTCGTACCCATTGGACCGTAACTCTGGGTGACGGCTTTCTTTTTGCCATTGGACAGAAACTCTGGGAGACGTTGTTTCGTTGTCGTTGGACAGAAACTCTGGGAGATGTCCGTCTCGTTGCCATTGGAAAGAATCTCTGGGAGACGTCTGTCTCGTTGCCGTTGGACAGAAACTCTGGGAGACGTTTGTCTCGTTGCCATTGGAGAGAAACTCTGGGAGACGTTTCTCTCGTTGCCATTGGACATAAACTCTGGGAGACGTCTCTCTTGTTGCCGTTGGAGAGAAACTCTGGAAGACTTTTGTCTCGTTGCTGTTGGACAGAAACTCTGGGAGCCATTTGTCTCGTTGCCGTTGGACAGAACCTCTGGGAGACGTCTGCCTCATTGCCATTGGACAGAAACTCTGGGAGACGTTGTCTCGTTGTGGTTGGAAAGAAACTCTGGGAGACATTGTCTCGTTGCTTTTGGACAGAACCTCTGGGAGAAGTCTGGCTCTTTGTGGTTGGACAGAACCTCTGGGAGACGTCTGCCTCATTGCCATTGGACAGAAACTCTGGGAGACGTTGTCTTGTTGTGGTTGGAAAGAAACTCTGGGAGAAGTCTGGCTCTTTGTGGTTGGACAGAAACTCTGGGAGACATCCATCTCATACCCATTGGACCGTAACTCTGGGTGACGGCTTTCTTTTTGCCATTGGACAGAAACTCTGGGAGACGTTGTTTCGTTGAGGTTAGACAGAAACTCTGGAAGACGTTTGTCTCGTTGCCGTTGCACAGAAACTCTGGGAGACGTTTTTCTCGTTGTCGTTGGACAGAAACTCTGGGAGATGTCCGTCTCGTTGCCATTGGAAAGAATCTCTGGGAGACGTCTGTCTCGTTGCCGTTGGACAGACACTCTGGGAGACGTCTGTCTCATTGCCGTTGGACAGAAACTCTGGGAGATGTCTTTCTCGTTGCCGTTGGACGGAAACTCTGGGAGACGTTGTCTTGTTGCTGTTGGACAGAAACTCTGGGAGACGTTGTCTCGTTGCGGTTGGACAGAAACTCTGGTAGACATTGTCTCGTTGCCGTTGGACAGAAACTCTGGGAGACGTTTGTCTCGTTGCCGTTGCACAGAAACTCTGGGAGACGTTTCTCTCGTTGCCATTGGACATAAACTCTGGGAGACGTCTCTCTTGTTGCCGTTGGAGAGAAACTCTGGAAGACTTTTGTCTCGTTGCTGTTGGACAGAAACTCTGGGAGCCATTTGTCTCGTTGCCGTTGGACAGAACCTCTGGGAGACGTCTGCCTCATTGCCATTGGACAGAAACTCTGGGAGACGTTGTCTCGTTGTGGTTGGAAAGAAACTCTGGGAGACATTGTCTTGTGGCTTTTGGACAGAAACTCTGGGAGACGTTCTCTCGTTGCCATTGGACAGAACCTCTGGGAGAAGTCTGGCTCTTTGTGGTTGGACAGAACCTCTGGGAGACGTCTGCCTCATTGCCATTGGACAGAAACTCTGGAAGACGTTTGTCTCGTTGCCGTTGCACAGAAACTCTGGGAGACGTTTCTCTCGTTGCCATTGGACATAAACTCTGGGAGACGTCTGTCTTGTTGCCGTTGGACAGAAACTCTGGAAGACTTTTGTCTCGTTGCTGTTGGACAGAAACTCTGGTATACGTCTGTCTCGTTGTGGTTGGAAGGAAACTCTGGTAGATGTCTGCCTCGTTGCTGTTGGACAGAAACTCTGGGAGATGTCTGTCTCGTTGCCGTTGGAAAGAAACTCTGGAAGACTTTTGTCTCGTTGCTGTTGGACAGAAACTCTGGGAGCCATTTGTCTCGTTGCCGTTGGACAGAAACTCTGGGAGACATCCATCTCGTACCCATTGGACCGTAACTCTGGGTGACGGCTTTCTTTTTGCCATTGGACAGAAACTCTGGGAGACGTTGTTTCGTTGTCGTTGGACAGAAACTCTGGGAGATGTCCGTCTCGTTGCCATTGGAAAGAATCTCTGGGAGACGTCTGTCTCGTTGCCGTTGGACAGAAACTCTGGGAGACGTTTGTCTCGTTGCCATTGGAGAGAAACTCTGGGAGACGTTTCTCTCGTTGCCATTGGACATAAACTCTGGGAGACGTCTCTCTTGTTGCCGTTGGAGAGAAACTCTGGAAGACTTTTGTCTCGTTGCTGTTGGACAGAAACTCTGGGAGCCATTTGTCTCGTTGCCGTTGGACAGAACCTCTGGGAGACGTCTGCCTCATTGCCATTGGACAGAAACTCTGGGAGACGTTGTCTCGTTGTGGTTGGAAAGAAACTCTGGGAGACATTGTCTCGTTGCTTTTGGACAGAACCTCTGGGAGAAGTCTGGCTCTTTGTGGTTGGACAGAACCTCTGGGAGACGTCTGCCTCATTGCCATTGGACAGAAACTCTGGGAGACGTTGTCTTGTTGTGGTTGGAAAGAAACTCTGGGAGAAGTCTGGCTCTTTGTGGTTGGACAGAAACTCTGGGAGACATCCATCTCATACCCATTGGACCGTAACTCTGGGTGACGGCTTTCTTTTTGCCATTGGACAGAAACTCTGGGAGACGTTGTTTCGTTGAGGTTAGACAGAAACTCTGGAAGACGTTTGTCTCGTTGCCGTTGCACAGAAACTCTGGGAGACGTTTTTCTCGTTGTCGTTGGACAGAAACTCTGGGAGATGTCCGTCTCGTTGCCATTGGAAAGAATCTCTGGGAGACGTCTGTCTCGTTGCCGTTGGACAGACACTCTGGGAGACGTCTGTCTCATTGCCGTTGGACAGAAACTCTGGGAGATGTCTTTCTCGTTGCCGTTGGACGGAAACTCTGGGAGACGTTGTCTTGTTGCTGTTGGACAGAAACTCTGGGAGACGTTGTCTCGTTGCGGTTGGACAGAAACTCTGGTAGACATTGTCTCGTTGCCGTTGGACAGAAACTCTGGGAGACGTTTGTCTCGTTGCCGTTGCACAGAAACTCTGGGAGACGTTTCTCTCGTTGCCATTGGACATAAACTCTGGGAGACGTCTCTCTTGTTGCCGTTGGAGAGAAACTCTGGAAGACTTTTGTCTCGTTGCTGTTGGACAGAAACTCTGGGAGCCATTTGTCTCGTTGCCGTTGGACAGAACCTCTGGGAGACGTCTGCCTCATTGCCATTGGACAGAAACTCTGGGAGACGTTGTCTCGTTGTGGTTGGAAAGAAACTCTGGGAGACATTGTCTTGTGGCTTTTGGACAGAAACTCTGGGAGACGTTCTCTCGTTGCCATTGGACAGAACCTCTGGGAGAAGTCTGGCTCTTTGTGGTTGGACAGAACCTCTGGGAGACGTCTGCCTCATTGCCATTGGACAGAAACTCTGGGAGACGTTGTCTCGTTGTGGTTGGAAAGAAACTCTGGGAGAAGTCTGGCTCTTTGTGGTTGGACAGAAACTCTGAGAGACCTCTGTCTCGTTGTGGTTGGATCGAAACTCTGGTAGATGTCTGCCTTGTTGCCGTTGGACAAAAACTCTGGGAGACATCCATCTCGTAGCCATTGGACCGTAACTCTGGGTGACGGCTTTTTTTTTTGCTGTTGGACAGAATCTCTGGGAGACGTCTGCCTCGTTGCCATTGGACAGAAACTCTGGGTGACGTTGTCTTGTTGCCGTTGGACAGAAACTCTGGGAGACATCCATCTCATAGGCATTGGACCGTAACTCTGGGTGACGGCTTTTTTTTTTGCTGTTGGACAGAAACTCTGGGAGACGTCTGCCTTGTTGCCATTGGACAGAAACTCTGGGAGACGTCTGCCTCGTTGCCATTGGACATAAACTCTGGGTGACGTTGTCTTGTTGCTGTTGGACAGAAACTCTGGAAGACCTTTGTCTCGTTGCTGTTGAACAGAAACTCTGGGAGCCATTTGTCTCATTGCCGTTGGACAGAACCTCTGGGAGACGTCTGCCTCATTGCCATTGGACAGAAACTCTGGGAGACGTTGTCTCGTTGTGGTTGGAAAGAAACTCTGGGAGATATTGTCTCGTTGCTTTTGGACAGAAACTCTGGGAGACGTTGTCTCGTTGCCATTGGAAAGAAACTCTGGGAGAAGTCTGGCTCTTTGTGGTTGGACAGAAACTCTGAGAGACGTTGTCTCGTTGCCATTGGACAGAACCTCTGGGAGAAGTCTGGCTCTTTGTGGTTGGACAGAAACTCTTGGAGACATTTGTCTCGTTGCCGTTGGACAGAAACTCTGAGAGACCTCTGTCTCGTTTTGGTTGGAAGGAAACTCTGGTAGATGTCTGCCTCGTTGCCGTTGGACAGAAACTCTGGAAGACGTCTGTCTCATTGCCGTTGGACAGAAACTCTGGAAGACGTCTGTCTCATTGCTTTTGGACAGAAACTCTGGGAGACGTTCTCTCGTTGCCATTGGACAGAACCTCTGGGAGAAGTCTGGCTCTTTGTGGTTGGACAGAACCTCTGGGAGACGTCTGCCTCATTGCCATTGGACAGAAACTCTGGGAGACGTTGTCTCGTTGTGGTTGGAAAGAAACTCTGGGAGAAGTCTGGCTCTTTGTGGTTGGACAGAAACTCTGAGAGACCTCTGTCTCGTTGTGGTTGGATCGAAACTCTGGTAGATGTCTGCCTTGTTGCCGTTGGACAAAAACTCTGGGAGACATCCATCTCGTAGCCATTGGACCGTAACTCTGGGTGACGGCTTTTTTTTTTTGCTGTTGGACAGAATCTCTGGGAGACGTCTGCCTCGTTGCCATTGGACAGAAACTCTGGGTGACGTTGTCTTGTTGCCGTTGGACAGAAACTCTGGGAGACATCCATCTCATAGGCATTGGACCGTAACTCTGGGTGACGGCTTTTTTTTTTTGCTGTTGGACAGAAACTCTGGGAGACGTCTGCCTTGTTGCCATTGGACAGAAACTCTGGGAGACGTCTGCCTCGTTGCCATTGGACATAAACTCTGGGTGACGTTGTCTTGTTGCTGTTGGACAGAAACTCTGGGAGACCTTTGTCTCGTTGCTGTTGGACAGAAACTCTGGGAGCCATTTGTCTCATTGCCGTTGGACAGAACCTCTGGGAGACGTCTGCCTCATTGCCTTTGGACAGAAACTCTGGGAGACGTTGTCTCGTTGTGGTTGGAAAGAAACTCTGGGAGATATTGTCTCGTTGCTTTTGGACAGAAACTCTGGGAGACGTTGTCTCGTTGCCATTGGAAAGAAACTCTGGGAGAAGTCTGGCTCTTTGTGGTTGGACAGAAACTCTGAGAGACGTTGTCTCGTTGCCATTGGACAGAACCTCTGGGAGAAGTCTGGCTCTTTGTGGTTGGACAGAAACTCTTGGAGACATTTGTCTCGTTGCCGTTGGACAGAAACTCTGAGAGACCTCTGTCTCGTTTTGGTTGGAAGGAAACTCTGGTAGATGTCTGCCTCGTTGCCGTTGGACAGAAACTCTGGAAGACGTCTGTCTCATTGCCGTTGGACAGAAACTCTGGAAGACTTTTGTCTCGTTGCTGTTGGACAGAAACTCTGGGAGCCATTTGTCTCATTGCCATTGGACAGAAACTCTGGGAGACATCCATCTCGTACCCATTGGACCGTAACTCTGGGTGACGGCTTTCTTTTTGCCATTGGACAGAAACTCTGGGAGACGTTGTTTCGTTGAGGTTAGACAGAAACTCTGGAAGACGTTTGTCTCGTTGCCGTTGGACAGAAACTCTGAGGGACATCCTTCTTATTGCCGTTGAACAGAAACTCTGGGAGACGTTTGTCTTGTTGCCGTTGGACAGAAACTCTGGGAGACGTTTTTCTCATTGCTGTTGGACAGACACTCTGGGAGACGTCTGTCTCATTGCCGTTGGACAGAAACTCTGGGAGATGTCTTTCTCGTTGCCGTTGGACGGAAACTCTTGGAGACGTTGTCTTCTTGCTGTTGGAAAGAAACTCTGGGAGACGTTGTCTTATTGCTGTTGGACAGAAACTCTGCGAGACATTGTCTCGTTGCGGTTGGACAGAAACTCTGGGAGACGTCATCTCGTTGCTCTTGGACAGAAACTCTGGCAGCCGTTTGTCTCGTTGCCGTTGGACAGAAACTCTGGGAGACGTCTGTCTCGTTACCGTTGGACAGAAACTCTGAGGGACATCCTTCTCATTGCCGTTGGACAGAAACTCTGGTAGACATTGTCTCGTTGCCGTTGGACAGAAACTCTGGGAGACGTTTGTCTCGTTGCCATTGGAGAGAAACTCTGGGAGACGTTTCTCTCGTTGCCATTGGACATAAACTCTGGGAGACGTCTCTCTTGTTGCCGTTGGAGAGAAACTCTGGAAGACTTTTGTCTCGTTGCTGTTGGACAGAAACTCTGGGAGCCATTTGTCTCGTTGCCGTTGGACAGAACCTCTGGGAGACGTCTGCCTCATTGCCATTGGACAGAAACTCTGGGAGACGTTGTCTCGTTGTGGTTGGAAAGAAACTCTGGGAGACATTGTCTCGTTGCTTTTGGACAGAAACTCTGGGAGACGTTGTCTCGTTGCCATAGGACAGAACCTCTGGGAGAAGTCTGGCTCTTTGTGGTTGGACAGAAACTCTGGGAGACGTCTGCCTCATTGCCATTGGACAGAAACTCTGGGAGACGTTGTCTCGTTGTGGTTGGAAAGAAACTCTGGGAGAAGTCTGGCTCTTTGTGGTTGGACAGAAACTCTGAGAGACCTCTGTCTCATTGTGGTTGGATCGAAACTGTGGTAGATGTCTGCCTTGTTGCCGTTGGACAAAAACTCTGGGAGACATCCATCTCGTAGCCATTGGACCGTAACTCTGGGTGACGGCTTTTTTTTTTGCTGTTAGACAGAATCTCTGGGAGACGTCTGCCTCGTTGCCGTTGGACAAAAACTCTGGGAGACATCCATCTCGTTGCCATTGGACAGAAACTCTGGGTGACGTTGTCTTCTTGCTGTTGGACATAAACTCTGGGAGACGTCTGTCTCGTTGCCGTTGGACCGAAACTCTGGAAGACTTTTGTCTCGTTGCTGTTGGACAGAAACTCTGGGAGCCATTTGTCTCGTTGCCATTGGACAGAACCTCTGGGAGACGTCTGTCTCATTGCCATTGGACAGAAACTCTGGAAGACGTTGTCTCGTTGTGGTTGGAAAGAAACTCTGGGAGACATTGTCTCGTTGCTTTTGGACAGAAACTCTGGGAGACGTTGTCTCGTTGCCATTGGAAAGAAACTCTGGGAGAAGTCTGGCTCTTTGTGGTTGGACAGAAACTCTGAGAGACGTTTGTCTCATTGCCGTTGGACAGAAACTCTGAGAGACCTCTGTCTCGTTGCGGTTTGGAAGGAAACTCTGGTAGATGTCTGCCTTGTTGCCGTTGGACAGGAACTCTGGGAGACATCCATCTCGTAGCCATTGGACCGTAACTCTGGGTGACGGCTTTTTTTTTGCTATTGGACAGAAACTCTTGGAGACGTCTGTCTCGTTGCCATTGGACAGAAACTCTGGGAGACATCCATCTCATAGGCATTGGACCGTAACTCTGGGTGACGGCTTTTTTTTTTGCTGTTGGACAGAAACTCTGGGAGACGTCTGCCAAGTTGCCATTGGACAGAAACTCTGGGTGATGTTGTCTTGTTGCTGTTGGACAGAAACTCTGGGAGACCTTTGTCTCGTTGCTGTTGGACAGAAACTCTGGGTGCCATTTGTCTCATTGTCGTTGGACAGAACCTCTGGGAGACGTCTGCCTCATTGCCATTGGACAGAAACTCTGGAAGACTTTTGTCTCGTTGCTGTTGGACAGAAACTCTGGGAGCCATTTGTCTCATTGCCATTGGACAGAAACTCTGGGAGACATCCATCTCGTACCCATTGGACCGTAACTCTGGGTGACGGCTTTCTTTTTGCCATTGGACAGAAACTCTGGGAGACGTTGTTTCGTTGAGGTTAGACAGAAACTCTGGAAGACGTTTGTCTCGTTGCCGTTGGACAGAAACTCAGGGAGATGTCCGTCTCGTTGCCATTGGAAAGAATCTCTGGGAGACGTCTGTCTCGTTGCCGTTGGACAGAAACTCTTGGAGACATTTGTCTCGTTGCCGTTGGACAGACACTCTGGGAGACGTCTGTCTCATTGCCGTTGGACAGAAACTCTGGGAGATGTCTTTCTCGTTGCCGTTGGACGGAAACTCTGGGAGACGTTGTCTTGTTGCTGTTGGACAGAAACTCTGGGAGACGTTGTCTCGTTGCGGTTGGACAGAAACTCTGGTAGACATTGTCTCGTTGCTGTTGGACAGAAACTCTGGGAGACGTTTGTCTCGTTGCCATTGGAGAGAAACTCTGGGAGACGTTTCTCTCGTTGCCATTGGACATAAACTCTGGGTGACGTCTCTCTTGTTGCCGTTGGAGAGAAACTCTGGGAGACGTTGTCTCGTTGCGGTTGGACAGAAACTCTGGGAGACGTTGTCTTGTTGCTGTTGGACAGAAACTCTGGGAGATGTCCGTCTCGTTGCCGTTGGAAAGAAACTCTTGGAGACGTCTGTCTCGTTGCCCTTGTACAGAAACTCTGGGAGATGTCTGTCTCGTTGCTTTTGGACAGAATCTCTGGGATACGTTTGTCTCATTGCCATTGGAAAGAAACTCTGGGAGACATTATCTCGATGCCATTGGACAGAAAATCTGGGAGACGTTGTCTGGTTGCTGTTGGACAGAAACTCTGGGAGACGTTTGTCTCGTTGCCGTTGGACAGAAACTCTGGGAGACGTTTGTCTTGTTGCTGTTGGACAGAAACTCTGGGAGACGTTTGTCTCGTTGCGGTTGAACAGAAACTCTGGGAGACGTTTGTCTCGTTGCTGTTGGACAGAAACTCTGGGATACGTCTGTCTCATTGCCATTGGAAAGAAACTCTGGGAGACATTATCTCGATGCCATTGGACAGAAAATCTGGGAGACATCCATCTCGTACCCATTGGACTGTAACTCTGGGTGACGGCTTTCTTTTTGCCATTGGACAGAAACTCTGGGAGACGTTGTTTCGTTGAGGTTAGACAGAAACTCTGGAAGACGTTTGTCTCGTTGCCGTTGGACAGAAACTCTGGGAGACGTTTTTCTCGTTGCCGTTGGACAGAAACTCTGGGAGATGTCCGTCTCGTTGCCATTGGAAAGAATCTCTGGGAGACGTCTGTCTCGTTGCCGTTGGACAGAAACTCTTGGAGACATTTGTCTCGTTGCCGTTGGACAGACACTCTGGGAGACGTCTGTCTCATTGCCGTTGGACAGAAACTCTGGGAGACGTCTCTCTATTTGCCGTTTGAGAGAAACTCTGGAAACGTCCGTCTCGTTGCCGTTGGACTGAAACTCTGGGAGACGTTTGTGTCGTAGCTGTTGTACAGAAACTCAAGTAGACATTTGTCTCGTTTCCATTGGACAGAAACTCTGGGAGACTTTGTCTTGTTGCTGTTGGACAGAAACTCTGGGAGACGTTGTCTCGTTGCGGTTGGACAGAAACTCTTGGAGACGTTGTCTTGTTGCTGTTGGACAGAAACTCTGGGAGATGTCCGTCTCGTTGCCGTTGGAAAGAAACTCTTGGAGACGTCTGTCTCGTTGCCCTTGGACAGAAACTCTGGTAGACATTGTCTCGTTGCTGTTGGACAGAAACTCTGGGAGACGTTTGTCTCGTTGCCATTGGAGAGAAACTCTGGGAGACGTTTCTCTCGTTGCCATTGGACATAAACTCTGGGAGACGTCTCTCTTGTTGCCGTTTGAGAGAAACTCTGGAAACGTCCGTCTCGTTGCCGTTGGACAGAAACTCTGGGAGATGTTTGTGTCGTAGCTGTTGTACAGAAACTCAAGTAGACATTTGTCTCGTTTCCATTGGACAGAAACTCTGGGAGACTTTGTCTCGTTGCCGTCGGAAAGAAACTCTGGGAAACGTCTGTCTCGTTGCCGTTGGACAGAAACTCTGTAAGACTTTTGTCTCGTTGCTGTTGGACAGAAACTCTGGTAGCCATTTGTCTCGTTGCCGTTGGACAGAACCTCTGGGAGACGTCTGCCTCGTTGCCATTGGACAGACACTCTGGGAGACGTTGTCTCGTTGTCATTGGACAGAAACTCTGGGAGAAGTCTGGCTCTTTGTGGTTGGACAGAAACTCTGAGAGACGTTTGTCTCATTGCCGTTGGACAGAAACTCTGGGAAACGTCTGTCTCGTTGCCATTGGACAGAAACTCTGGGTGACGTTGTCTTGTTGCTGTTGGACAGAAACTCTGGGAGACGTTGTCTCGTTGCGGTTGGACAGAAACTCTGGGAGACGTTGTCTCGTTGCTGTTGGACAGAAACTCTGAGAGATGTCCGTCTCGTTGCCGTTGGAAGGAAACTCTTGGAGACGTCTGTCTCGTTGCCCTTGTACAGAAACTCTGGGAGACGTCTGTCTCGTTGCTTTTGGACAGAATCTCTGGGATACGTCTGTCTCATTGCCATTGGAAAGAAACTCTGGGAGACATTATCTCGATGCCATTGGACAGAAAATCTGGGAGACGTTGTCTTGTTGCTGTTGGACAGAAACTCTGGGAGACGTTTGTCTCGTTGCGGTTGAACAGAAACTCTGGGAGACGCTTGTCTCGTTGCTGTTGGACAGAAACTCTGGGAGCCATTTGTCTCATTGCCATTGGACAGAAACTCTGGGAGACATCCATCTCGTACCCATTGGACCGTAACTCTGGGTGACGGCTTTCTTTTTGCCATTGGACAGAAACTCTGGGAGACGTTGTTTCGTTGAGGTTAGACAGAAACTCTGGAAGACGTTTGTCTCGTTGCCGTTGGACAGAAACTCTGGGAGACGTTTTTCTCGTTGCCGTTGGACAGAAACTCTGGGAGATGTCCGTCTCGTTGCCATTGGAAAGAATCTCTGGGAGACGTCTGTCTCGTTGCCGTTGGACAGAAACTCTTGGAGACATTTGTCTCGTTGCCGTTGGACAGACACTCTGGGAGACGTCTGTCTCATTGCCGTTGGACAGAAACTCTGGGAGATGTCTTTCTCGTTGCCGTTGGACGGAAACTCTGGGAGACGTTGTCTTGTTGCTGTTGGACAGAAACTCTGGGAGACGTTGTCTCGTTGCGGTTGGACAGAAACTCTGGTAGACATTGTCTCGTTGCTGTTGGACAGAAACTCTGGGAGACGTTTGTCTCGTTGCCATTGGACAAAAACTCTGGGAGACGTTGTCTTTTTGCCGTTGGACAGAAACTCTGGGAGACGTCTGCCTCATTACCGTTGGACAGAAACTCCAACAGACGTCTGTCTCATTGTGGTCGGACAGAAACTCTTGGAGACATTTGTCTCGTTGCTGTTGGACAGCCACTCTGGGAGACGTTAGTCTCATTGCCATTGGACAGAAACTCTGGGAGATGTCTGTCTCGTTACCATTGGACAGAAACCCTGGGAGAAGTCTCTCTCGTTGAGGTTAGACAGAAACTCTGGAAGACGTTTGTCTCGTTGCCGTTGGACAGAAACTCTGGGAGACGTTTTTCTCGTTGCCGTTGGACAGAAACTCTGGGAGATGTCCGTCTCGTTGCCATTGGAAAGAATCTCTGGGAGACGTCTGTCTCGTTGCCGTTGGACAGAAACTCTTGGAGACATTTGTCTCGTTGCTGTTGGACAGACACTCTGGGAGACGTTGTCTTGTTGCTGTTGGACAGAAACTCTGGGAGACGTTG
Source organism: Telmatherina bonti (assembly GCF_933228915.1). Taxonomy (NCBI): domain Eukaryota; kingdom Metazoa; phylum Chordata; class Actinopteri; order Atheriniformes; family Telmatherinidae; genus Telmatherina; species Telmatherina bonti. The sequence goes on along the minus strand of NC_136611.1, from coordinate 1,688,441 downwards.
TCTCGTTGCGGTTGGACAGAAACTCTGGTAGACATTGTCTCGTTGCTGTTGGACAGAAACTCTGGGAGACGTTTGTCTCGTTGCCATTGGAGAGAAACTCTGGGAGACGTTTCTCTCGTTGCCATTGGACATAAACTCTGGGAGACGTCTCTCTTGTTGTCGTTGGAGAGAAACTCTGGAAACGTCCGTCTCGTTGCCGTTGGACTGAAACTCTGGGAGACGTTTGTGTCGTAGCTGTTGTACAGAAACTCAAGTAGACATTTGTCTCGTTTCCATTGGACAGAAACTCTGGGAGACTTTGTCTCATTGCCGTCGGAAAGAAACTCTGGGAGACTTTTGTCTCGTTGCTGTTGGACAGAAACTCTGGTAGCCATTTGTCTCGTTGCCGTTGGATAGAACCTCTGGGAGACGTCTGCCTCGTTGCCATTGGAAAGAAACTCTGGGAGACGTTGTCTCGTTGCCGTTGGACAGAAACTCTGGGAGAAGTCTGGCTCTTTGTGGTTGGACAGAAACTCTGAGAGACGTTTGTCTCATTGCCGTTGGACAGAAACTCTGGGAAACGTCTGTCTCGTTGCCATTGGATAGAAACTCTGGGAGACGTCTGCCTCGTTGCCATTGGACAGAAACTCTGGGTGACGTTGTCTTGTTGCTGTAGGACAGAAACTCTGGGAGACGTTGTCTCGTTGCGGTTGGACAGAAACTCTGGGAGACGTTGTCTTGTTGCCGTTGGACAGAAACTCTGGGAGACGTCTGCCTCATTGCCGTTGGACAGAAACTCCAACAGACGTCTGTCTCATTGTGGTCGGACAGAAACTCTTGGAGACGTTTGTCTCATTGCCATTGGACAGAAACTCTGGGAGATGTCTGTCTCGTTACCGTTGGACAGAAACTCTGAGAGACGTTGTCCCGTTACCATTGGACAGAAACCCTAGGAGAAGTCTCTCTCGTTGTGTTTGGACAGAAACTCTGGGAGACGTTTTTCTCGTTGCCGTTGGACAGAAACTCTGAGAGATGTCTGTCTCGTTGTGGTTGGACAGAATCTCTGGGAGACGTCTGTCTCATTGCTTTTGGACAGAATCTCTGGGATACGTCTGTCTCATTGCCGTTGGAAAGAAACTCTGGGAGACATTGTCTCGATGCCGTTGGACAGAAAATTTGGAAGACGTTGTCTATTTGCTTTTGGACAGAAACTCTTGGAGATGTCTTTCTCGTTGCGGTTGAACAGAAACTCTGGGAGACGTTTGTCTTGTTGCCATTGGACAGAAACTCTGGGAGACGTCTGCCTCATTGCCATTGGTCAACAACTCTGGGAGACGTTGTCTTTTTGCCGTTGGACAGAAACTCTGGGAGACGTTTGTCTCTTTGCCGTTGGACAGAAACTCTGGGAGATGTCCGTCTCGTTGCCGCTCGACAGAAACTCTGGGAGATGTCCGCCTCGTTGCCGTGGGACAGAAACTCCAACAGACGTCTGTCTCGTTGTGGTCGGACAGAAACTCTTGGAGACATTTGTCTCGTTGCCGTTGGACAGCCACTCTGGGAGACGTCTGTCTCGTTGCCGTTGGACAAAAACTCTGGGAGACGTTGTCTTGTTGATGTTGAACAGAAACTCTGGGAGATGTTGTCTCGTTGCGGTTGGACAGAAACTCTGGGAGACCTTTGTCCCGTTGCCGTTGGACAGAAACTCTGGGAGACGTTGTCTCGTTGCGGTTGGACAGAAACTCTGGGAGACGTCGTCTCGTTGCTGTTGGACAGAAACTCTGGGAGACGTTTGTCTCGTTGCCGTTGGACAGAAACTGTTGAAGACGTTTCTGTCGTTGCCATTGGACAGAAACTCTGGTAGACGTTTTTCTCGTTGCCATTGGACAGAAACTCTGGGAGACGTTTCTGTCGTTGCCGTGGGACAGAAACCCTGGGAGATGTCCATCTCGTTGCCATTGGACAGAAACTCTGGAAGACGTTGTCTCTTTGCTGATGGACAGAAACTCTGGGAGACATTGTCTCGTTGCTGTTGGACAGAATTTCTGGGAGACGTTTGTCTCGTTGCCGTCAGACAGAAACTCTAGGAGACATTTGTCTCGTTGCCGTTGGACAGAAACTCTGGGAGACGTTTCTGTCGTTGCGGTTGGACAGAAACTCTGGGAGACATTGTCTCGTTGATTTTAGACAGAAACTCTGGGAGACGTTTGAGCCGTTGCCGTTAGACAGAAACTCTTGGAGATGTCCGTCTCGTTGCCATTGGACAGAAAGTCTGGGAGATGTTGTCTCGTTGCCTTTGGACAAAAAACTCTGGGAGACGTCCGTCTCGTTGCCGTTGGACAGAAACTCTGCGAGATGTCCATCTCGTTGCCGTTGGACAGACACTCTGGGAGACGTCTGTCCCGTTGCTGTAGGACAGAAACTCTGAGTGACATTTGTCTCGTTGCCGTTGGACAGAAACTCTGGGAGATGTCCGTCTCGTTACTATTGGACAGAAAGTCTGGGAGACGTTTGTCTCGTTGCCTTTGGACAGAAACTCTGGGAGACGTTGTCTCGTTGCCATTGGACAGAAGCTCTGGGAGACGTCTGTCTCATCACTTGCTGTTTCATTGCTTGAAATGAATGATGAAATTCCTGTTGGTTTCTATGGAGATCAGGGGATTTTATCGTAAAATATTCTTTCTTCCTATCATATCATCTTTTATATTTACAAGTATATATTTATATTGTGTAATGTTTTTATATTTTATGTTCAAACTCACTAATAACCCCCTTTGCACCCCCAACCCCAGACTAAGTTACATAGACCTAACTCCAGCCAATCAGAGGAGGCCAGTCGCTTCTGGTTTGCATTAAATGGACATATGGACATTTGTTTCTAGAAGTGTGCCGAAGTTAAACCCTAAAACCATTAAACTTTAATATGAAGTTGGATATAAACAGAGGAAACATGATCTGGTGAGGAGTTTGTGTGTGAAGCAGAGGAACTGATCTAAAAATGTTTGTTAGATGTTTCGGCTCCAGTTTTACAGCTGCACGTTGCTATAAAACACAGACTAGCGTTTCTGACATTTTACTCCAGACTATCTCATCAGGAGTCTGTGTTTGGCTCTGGCGCACAGAGGTTGATGGATACATCAGGAATAAAAAATGTGACCCTTTTTAATGACCAGATACACCAGATCACTCGATGACACAACAGCTAGCGGATACTTAACACAATTTTACAATTAACACCATGTCGTCCATCTTCAGTCAGTCCCATATTAACAAATGCTAACTTCTTCCAAATAGGTAGAAAAAATGCCTGAGACTACAAAACCAGACAGACAAACCTGTGCACCGCCTGGATTGATTACCAGAGAGCCTATGACTCAATGCCTCACACGTGGATCCAGAATGTCTTCAGTTGTACAAGATCAACGGCAGTCTAAGAGCCTTCATTGCAAACTCAATGAGGCTGTAGCAGACCACCCTGGAGGCCAACTTCCAGCCAATCACACAAATCTCCATCAAATGTGGCATCTATCAAGGAGATGCCCTGTCCCTGCTACTGTTCTGTATAGCCCTGAACCCCCTCTGTCAACTAATCAACAAGACTGGCTATGGATACCGACTCAGGAATGGGGCCACCATCAGCCACCTCCTGTACATGGATGACATCAAGCTGTACGCTAAGAGTGAGTGGGACATCACCTCACTGATCCACACCACCAGGATCTACAGCAGGGACATCGGAATGTCATTCCGACTGGAGAAATGTGGGCGGATGATAACAAAGAAAGGGAAGGTAATCCAAGCAGAGGGCATTACACTCCCAGAGGGCAGGAAAACAGATGTGGAGGAAAGCTACAAGTACCTGGGAATACCACAGGCGAATGGCAACCATGAAGAAACCACAAGGAAAGCTGCCACAGCTACATACCTGCAACGTGTGAGGCAAGTACTGAGAAGTCAGCTCAATGGCAAGAACAAGATCCTGGCAATTAATAGCTACACCCTGCCAGTGATCCGATACCCTGCTGGGATAATAAGTTGGCCAAAAGAGGGAAGCTCAGACCACGGATGTCAAAACACAGAAGCAGCTCACCATGCAGGGTCCTGGAGAGGAGGGTCCGCCGGATTGTCGAATCTCAGATTGAGGAGGAGCAGTGTGGTTTTCGTCCTGGAACAGTGGACCAGCTCTATACCCTCTTTGGGGTCCTGGAGGGGGCATGGGAGTTTGCCTAACCAGTCTACATGTGCTTTGTGGACCGTTCGACTGTGTCCCCCGGGGGCTCCTGTGGGGGTAGTATGGGGTACAGGACCCCCTTGTGCGAGCTGTCCGGTCCCTGTACGACAGGTGTCAGAGCTTGGTCTGCATTGTCGGTAGTTGGATTTGTTTCCAGTGAGGGTTGGACTCCGCCAAGGCTGCCCTTTATCACCGATTCTGTTCATAACTTATATGGACACAATTTCTAGGTGCAGCCGAGGTGTTGATGGGATCCGGCTTGGTGGCCTCAGGATTGGGTCTCTGCTTTTTGCAGATGACGTGGTCCTGTTGCCATCATTTGTCCGGGAATTCCAGATCTCAATTAAGCAATTCCCAGCCGAGTGTGAAGCGGCTGGGATGAGAATCAGCACCTCCAAATCTGAGACCATGGTCCTCAGCCGGAATAGGGTGGATTGCCGGTGGACAAATGTCCACCGTCAGACCCTTCCCATTCTGAACCAAACGTACGCCTGTCCGTTTGCAATCCCTTTGCATGGGAAACGTCACCTCCCATCCACGGGGTCCCAACGCCGGGGACGCCCCAAACGGCGCACAGAGCCCGAAGCTCGCCGTCGGGGCCCCACGGGGGCCCCCAAAGGCTGGGGTCCGGGCCCTCAAAAATGACTTTTTTTCTCTGCGTGCTCGAAAAGGCCCCCCGACGCCACCCGCGAACCTCCTGCCCCGGACGCGCCCGCCACGGCGCCGCCGGACCCGGGGGAAGAACTTTTGCCAAAACGTGGTCCTAGGGCCCCGGGGACCCTACGGACGTGCAGCCCCTTCCGCAGAGGCGCGCCCGGTCGCTCACCGACCCCCCGCGGGAGACCGGTAAGGGAAGTACCATTTGGAGGGATTGAAAGCGGACGATCGTCCACCGTCAGACCCTTCCCCTTGTGAGCTGAAACGGACAAGTGTCCGTTTGCAAACCCTTTGCATGGGAATCCTTACCTCCCTCCCGCGGTCCCTGCGCGCCGATATCCGGAGGAGGGTGCCCGAGGGGCCAGGGGAACGATCCCCTCCGACGCCGAGCCGTTTCGGCCCCTACGAGGCCGAGGCGAAGCCGCATTTCTGGGGGCTTTTTTGGGCAAAATGCCAGCCAAAAAGACACTCCACCAATGCAAAGGGATTGCCAGTGGACAGTCCCGTTTTTGCTGTTTCTTTTTGGACACTGGGGGACAGAGGAAGGTCCCAGAGGGCCCAAAATGCTTCCGCGTCATGCTGAAAGGACGCCTATCGCGACTGAGGCGGAGCGGTGACCGTGACGCATTCCTGGGGGAAATGAGAGGGAAAAACATACTCCACCAGTGCAAAGGGATTGCCAGTGGACACTCTCAGTCGACACTTGTAACATTTTCACCCCCTGTCCAGTCAAAGGGATTGGAAATGTCCAAAGTGTCCACTTTCAATCCCTTTCACCGGGCACGGGCCCCCGGCCTCCAGGGGCTCACCTTTGGGCCTAGGATGCTGAAATTTGGACACGGGGGTCCTGGTAGCATGCCCTGTCGGCATGCGAAGTCTCGTCCAAATTGAAAAAGTTGACGATTTCAGACCGTGTCAGGACATGGTCAGGGGCCCGTGAAAGGGACCAAATTTTCAACGTTGTCCAAACTGGACCAAACTCGGGTAGGAGGAAGAGGGCCTGTTGGAAGGCATGTCTGCTAGTTTTGAGGCAGGTTGGACAATCAGGGACCAGATGGGAGCGTGGTAAGGGAAAATGTTCAATTTCCGTCCACTTCCAATCCCTTAGTATTGGGGGCCAGGGTGGCCATGTGGACAGTGGTTGTTTCTAAGTCATACATTGTCCTAGGAGGCTGAAGCTCACAGGTCATTTAAGCTGACTGAGCTGGCCCTGAAAGTCCCCGCTTCCTAGGACACAGTGTGGCTGAGAAAAGGCCTCTGTCCACAAAGCTTCCCTTGGCCCCAATACTAAGGGATTGGAAGTGGACAGATTTGGACAGTTACCCTTACCAATGTCCCATTCTGTCCCCTTTAGTTCTGGAGAGCTGTAATTTGGACAATACACTCCATTTAGGGAGCAGATAGTGTGGTCCAAGTTACAAGGAAATCAGAAAACTTTGAATTTTTTGTCAAAAATTGACTCAGTGCTCAGGTCCTCAGAAGGGTCAAATTTTCAAAGTTGTCCAAACTCAATGAAAGTCATACAAGAGGACACAGGCCCATAGCAGAGTCCCAGTGTCAATTTTGGGCCCTCTAAGACAACCAGGGACCAGATGGGAGCGTGGTAAGGGAAAACGTTCAATTTCCATCCACTTCCAATCCCTTAGTATTGGGGGCCAGGGAGGCCATGTGGACAATGGCCATTTCTTGGCTATACAGTGTCCTAGGGTGTTGAAACTCACAGGGTAGACTCATTGGAGCTATCTGAGCTGGCCCTGTGAATCCCAGCAACATAGGACTAACTGTGACTGAGAAATAGCCTCTGTCCATTTGGCACCCCTGGGTTCCAAAACTAAGGGATTGGAAATGGACAGATCTGGACAGTTACCAATGTCCCATTCTGTCCCTCTTTGTCCAAGAAGGCTGAAAATTGGACAAGACACTCCATTTAGAGTGCAGATAGTGTGGTCAAAGTTATAAGGAAATCAGACAACTTTGAAATTTTGGCTGAAAGTTGACTAAGTCCAAACTCAATGAAACTCATAAAGGACAACAGGGGCCTAGAGCAGAGTGCAAAGTGCCAAATTTGGGCCCTCTAAGGCAACCAGGGACCAGTTGGGAGCAAGGTAAGAGAAGAGGTGCATTTCTGTCCACTTCCAATCACTTATCATTGGGGGCCAGGGTGGCCATGTGGATAGTGGCTGTTTCTCAGTCATACATTGTCCTAGGAAGCTGAAACTCACAGGACAAGCTCATTTAAGGTGTCTGAGCTTGCCCTGAAAGTCCCAGCGTCCTAGAACACTGTGTGGCTAAGAAAAAGCCTCTGTCCATTTGGCACCCCTGGGTTCCAATACTGAGGGATTGGAAATGGACAGATTTGTACACTTACCATTACCAGTGTCACATTCTGTCTGTCTTTGTCCAAGAATACTCAAATTTTGACAAGAGACTCCATTTGGTGGTCAGATAATGTGGTCAAAGTTATAAGAAAATCTGACAACTTTGAAATTTTGGCCGAAAGTTGACTAAAGCCTGTTACATACTCCACGAGAAGCGAGAACTTTTTTCTTGTTCTCAAGGCTCCGAGAAGAAAATGACGTCATTTCGTTCTCGCGGACGTGTTTGAGGACAGTTCTTGACACACCAGGCTGGCAGAACTTTTTTCTTGCGGGGCTGCGAGAAATATTGTGTGATTGGTCGGACATTGGAGGTGGGCATCGTTAACACAGAGAAAGCAGGAAGCGGAGTTGCTGCTTCTGTGTGTTTGCTGTTGCCGGCAAAACGGATTGTTTTGATAAAACAGCTTGTTGAGGTGGTGAGAAAGTACGAACATTTTTACATGTGGCAATAAAACACTCGGAGCCAGCCGCGTGCACAACCCGCCCTGCCGCAGACGAAGCTGGTCGTTAAATATAAAACTAGAAAAACAGAGCGGAGAGCGGAAACCTCCACCAAGCACAATGTTAAAGAATCCTTTTTAAAAAATCCTGGATCCAAACGGTGATCCTGATCACCACCAGAATTTAATCAGTTCTTTATTTTTACATTTGCAACAACTCTTGAAATATTTATAAAAGCCCTCCGTAACCTTTTAAGTTATCTTAAGCAAAAAGACGCCTCGGCGGAGGTAACAACCGGGTTCATTGCACATAAAGCAGACATCTGCCTCCCGCAGTGATCCCTCCCCGCTGCAGACGTGCTTCTCGTGTAGTATGTATGGACCTGCCGAACAAGACGTTTTTTCTTGTTCTTGCAGCCTCGAGAACAAGAACTCAGTTCTTGCTTCTCGTGGAGTATGTAACAGGCTTTAGTGCTCAGGTCCTCAGATGGGTCAAATTTTCAAAGTTGTCCAAACTCAATGAAACTCAGAGAGGACAACAGGGGCCTAGAGCAGAGTGCAAGTGCCAAATTTGGGCCCTCTAAGGCAACCAGGGACTAGTTGGGAGCAAGGTAAGAGAAGAAGTGCATTTCTGTCCACTTCCAATCCCTTATCATTGGGGGCCAGGGTGGCCATGTGGACAGTGGTTGTTTCTCGGCCATAAGGTGTCCTAGGATGTTGAAACTCACAGGGTGGACTCAGAAGAGCTCCATCAGGTTGCCCTGTGAAACCCAGCAACATGGGACCTACCTTCACTGAGAAAAAGCCTCTGTCCATTTGGCACCCCTGGGCTCAGATAATGAGGGATTGCAAGTGGACACTGTACAACTCCAATCCCTTTCTATTCATTGTTGGATGGATTTCCACCATCAGAAAGGATTGCAAGTGGACACTTTGTACAATGGCAATCACTTACTATTGCCATTCTAAGGGATTGCCAATGGACACTTTGTACAATGGCAATCCCTCTCCATTCATAGTCGGATGGATTTCCACCATTAAAAGGGATTACAAGTGGACACTTTGTCCACTTTCAATCCCTTTCTATTGGGTTTGAGGTTATTTCCACAAAGAGAAGGGATTGGAAGTGCACACTTTGTCCAATTTTAATCCCTTTTAATGGTGGAAAGCCATCCGACTTTGAATAGAGAGGGATTGAAAGTGGACAAAGTGTCCACTTGCAATCCCTTTCTATGATCATTAAAAGGGATTGCCAATGGACACTTTCCACAATGGCAATCCCTTTCTATTACGTTTAAGCATGATTTCCACTATCAGAAGGGATTACAAGTGGACAAAGTGTCCATTTTCAATCCCTTTCTATGACCATGATAAGGGATTGCCATTGGACACTTTGTACCCTGGCAATCCCTCTCCATTCATAGTCAGATGGATATCCACCATTAAAAGGGATTAAAATTGGACAAAGTGTGCACTTCCAATCCCTTCTCTTTGTGGAAATAACCTCAAACCTAATAGAAAGGGATTGAAAGTGGACAAAGTGTCCTCGGGATGAGTAAAATAATGCTAGGAATAAGTAAAATCATCCTAGGAAAAAGTAAAGTATTCCTTGGAATTGGGAATGTGTTGCCATGCACCCTGCTCAGTTTGTGTATCATCCCAGCAGATCCAGAAAACTCCATCGCATTGCAGACGTACCCACCTGAACTCTTGGAGGAGGAAATACGTGGCTTTTTATGGCTGCTATAGCTGCTATGCTACACGCTGGCATTGATGCTATGCTACACGCTGCCTTTGCTGCTATGCTACACGCTGGCATAGCTGCTATGCTACACGCTGGCATTGCTGCTTTGCTACACACTGACATAGCTGCTATGCTACACGGTGGCATAGCTGCTATGCTACATGCTGGCATTGCTGCTTTGCTACACGCTGACATAGCTGCTATGCTACCTGCTGGCATTGATGCTATGTTAAACGGTGGCATAGCTGCTATGCTACACGCTGGCATAGTTGCTTTGCTACGCAGTGGCATTGCTGCTTTGCTATGCACTGGCATTGCTGCTATGCTATGCTATGCGCTGGCATTGATGCTATGCTACGCGCTGGCATTGATGCTATGTTACACGCTGGCATTGATGCTATGCTACGTGCTGGCATTGATGCTATGCTACGTGCTGGCATTGATGCTATGTTACACGCTGGCATTGCTGCTATGCTACACTCTGGCATTGCTGCTATGCTACGCGCTGGCATTGATGCTATGCTACACGCTGGCATAGTTGCTTTGCTACGCAGTGGCATTGCTGCTTTGCTATGCACTGGCATTGCTGCTATGCTATGCTACGCGCTGGCATTGATGCTATGCTACGTGCTGGCATTGATGCTATGTTACACGCTGGCATTGCTGCTATGCTACGCGCTGGCATTGATGCTATGTTACACGCTGGCATTGCTGCTATGCTACACTCTGGCATTGCTGCTATGCTACGCGCCGGCATTGATGCTATGCTACACGCTGGCATTGCTGATATGCTACACGCTGGCATAGTTGCTTTGCTACGCAGTGGCATTGCTGCTTTGCTATGCACTGGCATTGCTGCTATGCTATGCTATGCGCTGGCATTGATGCTATGTTACGCGCTGGCATTGCTGCTATGCTACACGCTGGCATTGTTGCTATGCTACGTGCTGGCATTGATGCTATGTTACACGCTGGCATTGCTGCTATGCTACGTGCTGGCATTGATACTATGTTACACGCTGGCATTGCTGCTATGCTACATGCTGGCACTCAAGTTGGATTAGAGTTTTTTTTTTCAGTGTTTAACATCAGACACTTTCTACTTAATCAGTATTTTTTAGGGAAACTCCAACATTTTTTCCCCCCAGTGTCATTTAGGCAGAGCGCTGTATATTTATTGCTCTTGGCAGTCGCTGCAAACCATTTTGTGCCCCGATGAAGTGCTGCTGTCATGTGTTGGACCATCGCCACCTCTTGTAAAAGCAGTCCCTTGCAGAATGTATTGGGATCATCTGGAAGGAAAACGCTTAGTCGTGTCCTTGAAGTGATGAGAGCCTGGAGCGAGGTGAATATCTGAGAGTTTCCAGTCAGACAACTTCACACATGAATGTATGAAGTTCAGATCTGCTGCAAATCAATAAAACTCTCCAAACACAATAAACCACAGAAATTAGAATGAAACTCAGAAGATTTCAGTGATGTTAAAATACAAACAGTTACACAAAGCAGTCAGTTACACCGATTTGGTTGATAAGACAGGACTTTCGTCTCAAATTTTCATTCATTTCTGTTTCATTTGATCTTATGACCTCATTTAATTTATTTGAATGAAATGAAATGATATTACACTTGAATGCAATTGTTTTCTTTAAATTAAAAAAATTAATTTATTCAAATCAAAACATATTTTAAAATTTGAACATATCTTCAAGTTAAATTTGAATTAAAGAAAGAGCAGCAGAAGTAAAGTTAGTAAAGATTATAAACAAACCAATAAATTAAATAAAATTTAAATAAAATCAACAGAACTTACTCAGGAACACGACATCCCACTAACCTGGTCCAAGCTGTTGGTTCTTTTAATACCGTCATTCAATTTATCTCATCCAAAATGGAATTCAAAGAAACCACTCCTTTTAGCATTAGTGTATCGCCCACCTGGACCTTACTCCGAGTTTCTGAACGAATTCTCTGATCTCTTGTCTGAGTTAGTGCTGACTACTGATAAGGTCATTGTACTAGGTGATTTTAATATTCATGTTGACCATGAAAAAGATGGTTTAAACATTATTATTACTTGTGGTTCCTAGAGTCTCAAAGAGCCGAGCAGGAGGCAGAGCCTTTGGTTATCAGGCCTCTCTCTTATGGAATAAGCTCCCAGTTAGTGTTAGGGAAGCAGACACCCTCCCCACCTTTAAGACTAGGCTGAAGACTTATCTTTTTGATAAGTCCTATAGCTAGGGATGGTTAGCATCCCTTAGTTATGCTGCTATAGGTTTAGACTGCTGAGGGACATTTCCTGATACATTGAGCTTCTTTCTCTTTATCTCTCTCTTTTATCCCCCGGTCCGATCCCCGGCTGCAGAAACTGGATTTCTTTCTGCGTTAATCAAAAACCTTTGGTAATAAGAACATTATACGGAGCTTTCATCAGTCCCACTAGTTCATTTCTCACCGTTTTTGTCTTCCATTCCACCAGATGCGGCGGCGCAGCTCTTCGTCACGCAGTCACGTTTTATTTGTAAAAGCTGAAAGCCATTACTCAGGACAGCGCCGCTAAATTCTTTTCTGTTATTAGTGGCGTAATTACAGAAGTCTCTGACTCACAGGGTCAAAACGCAGCTGCAACAATAAACCAGACGTGCACAAGAAAAGGAAGAAATGTTCAGTAAAAACGTTGGTTTTCAGAATGTTCCTTCCTCCCATCTCGGATGCCGGCTTGTTTTTTCCTTCTGGAAGAGCAGGTGAAGCTTGTCTGGTATGTTTCTATCAGTCAGAGCACCATTACCTGGTTGCATTACATAACACACATCTCCCACCCTGGTCCTCAAGGCCCACCGTCCTGCAGGTTTACATGTTTCCCTGACGTCGCACTTCCTGAGCTGCATTTCCATTTCACTCTTTCACAAAATAAACGCGATATTTGTAAGATTGCTATTTGAAGACGTTTCCATTGAATGGTGTCGTAATTCTGTTAAAATCTCATCCGGCAGGGCTCCGCTTTGCAAGGGGTAGAGAAATGAAACATTTTATGTTTTGGAGCAGCTTCGTCATCCAGAAGCATCTATATGGGGAATGAAGTGCTGGTGTGACTCCCTATGTCACACCTGGTGACGTGGTGATGTGAAAAAAGTGTTTTGGGATACACTTCTGCATGGACACATCTGAAAAACCTCCAGAGAGCGTAGAAACTTTTTAGTGATAGAGTTTTCCACGTCAGTGTTTCCATCGCCAGTTTTTAGTGTGATGTTTTGTCATATCTTGTGTAATTCAGGGGTTTTAGTGACATAAAAGCTGTGTGAAATGCGATGTGACTGTCACAAAGCTGGCTTTAAGCCATGTGTGGACGAAGCCTCAGTGGGCTCGTGCCCCCAGCAGAATAAGAAGGCTCCGCCCCTGCTCTGGTAGAAGATGTCCTGCAGAAGCCAGAAGAAATAGTTTTCCTGCTCCGTTTGTTTGAAGTCGTGACATAATAAACCGTTTCAGTCCCGTTTTAACATGAGAGGGGTCTAATCCGGATCTTCCTGCTGCTGCAAGACTGTTTCAGGTCCTATTTTTCTGCTTCATGTGAGAACATGTCGCGGAGAAACCCCAGGAAAGCTCCAGGTGACGCGCACAACACCGAAAGGGTTAAAGTCACATGGTGGCGCGTGCTTTTATCAGCCCGGGGCCGGAACAAAACTCAACAAAGAAATCAGAGTGTATTTAAAGGGAAGTCTCCCCAGATCCGGAGCTGTCGCGTGCACGCCCGCCCGGACCTGTGCGCCATCGCGGCTGGACGGCGTGAGGATGCGGACTTCTCTGCTCGTGTGCGTGTTTGCGCTGCAGTGTTTGCAGAGCACGCGCTGTCTTCCAGCGCGCGCATCCAGCAGGTACAAAGTGGCGCCGGTGAGTTGCAGCATTTTCTTTCATTTCGCGCAAAAGTTGCGGATTAGTTTGTTGAAATGCGCAGAATGAGTCCCGCTGTTCTTTCCGGGAAACTCCGGCGCTTCTTTCTACGTCCTCCGCTAAATTTCACGCGGTATTTCGGATCCAAACGACAGAAAAGTTCGGGACAAAGTTTCAGGTCTAACTCCGCATCTCTGCAGCTTCACGCGCCACGCTCGCGCACGACCTGTCCTGGGAGCCATCAGGACAAAACTGACGCGGATGTTGCCAGAAAACAGTTTCTGCTGTGGCTGATGGGCGCGAGAGCTGCTGCTGGGTTGCAGAAATAACTGGAATCGTTTTTTAAAAATGTTTTTTTGTGTTTTTGTTCTGGTTCTGAGGTCGCGCGCCCTGCACACGCACGCGCGCAGACCTGACAGAAGGTCTGAGGTCTGCAGAGACAAAGACATGCTGCGGGGCAGGACGCTGAAATAACAGCTCTCACAGTTTTTATCAACAACATCATGAGAAAGACAGAATATATCTGTATTCAGATATAAAGATTATTTCAATATGAGTGTGACGTCATGCTGTCTGTATAAAATGCCATGTTGCCTGTATAAAACATCCAGCACCAACTTGCTCATATTCAGTTAATCTGGATGTGTGTGTGTGTGTGTGTGTGTGTGTGTGTGTGTGTGTGTGTGTGTGTGAGAGACGGGGGGGATTTGGCCCTTCAGATCAACCATGTCATCAATGTTTCAATGTCTCAAACACTAAAGCAACACAATAAACTTTTATTAAGGGTGGGGTCACGGTATGGAGGTAACACAGAGCCGCCATCTCCGCGTCATGGCAACAGCGTGTTGATAGAAAGTTCAACTCTTTAAAGATTCGATTTGTTTGCTCGGTTCTCCTCACAACATCTAAATAAATTTTCATGTGGGCAGTCAGAGCTTGTGGTTCGGCACGACTTACCAGTTAGACGTGTTTGTATGCTGCTAACCTCGTGATTTACCGGTTAGACGTGTTTGTATGCTGCTAACCTCGTGACTTATCGGATAGACGTGTTTGTATGCTGCTAACCTCGTGACTTACCAGTTAGACGTGTTTGTATGCTGCTAACCTCGTGATTTACCGGTTAGACGTGTTTGTATGCTGCTAACCTCGTGACTTATCGGATAGACGTGTTTGTATGCTGCTAACCTCGTGATTTACCGGTTAGACGTGTTTGTATGCTGCTAACCTCGTGACTTACCGGTTAGACGTGTTTGTATGCTGCTAACCTCGTGACTTATCGGATAGACGTGTTTGTATGCTGCTAACATCGTGACTTACGGGTTAGACGTGTTTGTATGCTTGCTAACCTCGTGACTTACCGGATAGACGTGTTTGTATGTTGCTAAGCGGCGTGACTTACCGGTTAGACGTGTTAGTATGTTGCTAACCTTGTGACTTACCGGATAGACGTGTTTGTATGTTGCTAAGCGGCGTGACTTACCGGTTAGACGTGTTAGTATGTTGCTAACCTCGTGACTTACGGGTTAGACGTGTTTGTATGCTGCTAACCTCGTGACTTACGGGTTAGACGTGTTTGTATGCTGCTAACCTCGTAACTTACGGGTTAGACGTGTTTGTATGCTGCTAACCTCGTGACTTACGGGTTAGACATGTTTGTATGCTTGCTAACCTCGTGACTTACGGGTTAGACGTGTTTGTATGCTTGCTAACCTCGTGACTTACGGGTTAGACGTGTTTGTATGCTTGCTAACCTCGTGACTTACGGGTTAGACATGTTTGTATGCTTGCTAACCTCGTGACTTACCGGATAGACGTGTTTGTATGCTTGCTAACCTCGTGACTTACGGGTTAGACGTGTTTGTATGCTTGCTAACCTCGTGACTTACGGGTTAGACGTGTTTGTATGCTTGCTAACCTCGTGACTTACGGGTTAGACGTGTTTGTATGCTTGCTAACCTCGTGACTTACCGGATAGACGTGTTTGTATGCTTGCTAACCTTGTGACTTACGGGTTAGACATGTTTGTATGCTGCTAACCTCGTGACTTACCGGATAGACGTGTTTGTATGCTTGCTAACCTCGTGACTTACGGGTTAGACATGTTTGTATGCTTGCTAACCTCGTGACTTACGGGTTAGACGTGTTTGTATGCTTGCTAACCTCGTGACTTACGGGTTAGACGTGTTTGTATGCTTGCTAACCTCGTGACTTATGGGTTAGACGTGTTTGTATGCTGCTAACCTCGTGACTTACCGGATAGACGTGTTTGTATGTTGCTAAGCGGCGTGACTTACCAGTTAGACATGTTAGTATGTTGCTAACCTCGTGACTTACCGGTTAGACGTGTTTGTATGCTTGCTAACCTCGTGACTTATGGGTTAGACGTGTTTGTATGCTGCTAACCTCGTGACTTACCGGATAGACGTGTTTGTATGTTGCTAAGCGGCGTGACTTACCAGTTAGACATGTTAGTATGCTGCTAACCTCGTGACTTACCGGTTAGACGTGTTTGTATGCTGCTAAGCGGCGTGACTTACCGGTTAGACGTGTTTGTATGCTGCTAAGCGGCGTGACTTACCGGTTAGACGTGTTTGTATGCTGCTAACCTCGTGACTTACCGGTTAGACGTGTTTGTATGCTGCTAACCTCGTGACTTACCGGTTAGACGTGTTGTATGCTGCTAAGCGGCGTGACTTACCGGTTAGACGTGTTTGTATGCTGCTAACCTCGTGACTTACCGGATAGACGTGTTTGTATGTTGCTAAGCGGCGTGACTTACCAGTTAGACATGTTAGTATGCTGCTAACCTCGTGACTTACCGGTTAGACGTGTTTGTATGTTGCTAACCTCGTGACTTACCGGTTAGACGTGTTTGTATGCTGCTAACCTCGTGACTTACCGGTTAGACGTGTTTGTATGCTGCTAACCTCGTGACTTACCGGTTAGACGTGTTTGTATGCTGCTAACCTCGTGACTTACCGGTTAGACGTGTTTGTATGCTGCTAACCTCGTGACTTACCGGTTAGACGTGTTTGTATGCTGCTAACCTCGTGACTTACCGGTTAGACGTGTTTGTATGCTGCTAACCTCGTGACTTACCGGATAGACGTGTTTGTATGTTGCTAAGCGGCGTGACTTACCAGTTAGACATGTTAGTATGCTGCTAACCTCGTGACTTACCGGTTAGACGTGTTTGTATGTTGCTAACCTCGTGACTTACCGGTTAGACGTGTTTGTATGCTGCTAACCTCGTGACTTACCAGTTAGACGTGTTTGTATGCTGCTAACCTCGTGACTTACCGGTTAGACGTGTTTGTATGCTGCTAACCTCGTGACTTACCGGTTAGACGTGTTTGTATGCTGCTAACCTCGTGACTTACCAGTTAGACGTGTTTGTATGCTGCTAACCTCTGATGAAACATCGAGAATATGTCATGTTTCTGTGGTTTCTTCCTTGTGGCTCCTTCTGAACACCTTTAGTTTTTACTCATTGTATTGTCCTCCTGGAGCTGTTGTCACTGTGCTGGACGGACGGCTATGCTCAAACCAGTCCTGCCACAACAAATTCTCACCCTAAACAATAAATAATGTTCTTTAAGCTTTGAGAAAAAGAACAAAGTACCCTATATAATGAGCTCTCAAGTTGCATTTCTGCTCCTTTACATACGTAAATGAGGACATCTGTTTCAGATGTTGTCCTACATCCCCGTCCTCAAACGTCCAAGCGTCTTTTGCATTGCCATGTCTGTTAAGTCAGTCCGTCCACCAGGGGGAAGTGCTATGTTCAGACTTCTGACAGCAGTTGGTTGCTGTTACGCACAGCCATAACGTTCCTTACAGTCATCCAAAAACACCAGAAGAAGAAAACTGGAAAGTTTTTAGCTGTTCTCAACAGCTCCTTCTTCAGGTGCTTTTTATTTGGGGATTTCTTTGTCTCTTCTTCCCTGGTGTCTTTGTTTCTCTGTCTGTATGTCAGCTGTACAACTCTGGTGGTTTCTGGTGCCATTGCTCGTACGTAACAAATACGTACATAACCAGCAAAATATGTCCATCCATCTTTGTCTCGGTCTTCTGTGTCAAAAACGTTTTCTTATGGATGTTGCAAGAACAAAGTTACGTGACATTTGTCCTCTTAGACGTGATTTCAGACGTCTTCTGGCATGTGATTGACACAGGAGGCAAGCGGAACTTACTCTGAGAAGTATGGTGTGATTGGGCAGACCATTGAGGTGGGCGTGGTTAACATGGAAAGTTGTTGCTTCCACATTTTTGCAGATGCTGGTTGAACACAGCTGATGGAGGAGGAGAGAATGTAGGAACATGTACAGAACATACGAGGCATTTAAAGACAGACCCGTCATGTGAACGAGCCGTCCCACTGTGGACAGAGCTGAAGCTGACCCTAACCCTGGATGATGAAGCGACCAAAACAAACGTTTTCTTGTTCTTTTGGCCTTAAGAACGAGAGCAAAGTTCTGTGTTCTGGTGGGAGATAAAACGAGCTGAAGGCCACTTTCCAGAGAGCCGCGGTAGAACCGTTTGTTTCTGCAGAGCAGTGTCACACGTCCTCAGGACGATGTGCTCTTATGATGGTCCGTAAATGTTCACAGATATAGACATTATGATTATGAGAAATGATGGAAAGTTTGTCAACTCTTTGTCTTCAGCTGCTGTTTCTGCCTAATTCAGCTGTTAGGAATGATATGTATGGTAATAAGCAAACGTCCCCCCCTCCCAGTCTTTCTCCACTTGTGATTGGTCGTTTGTAGTGGCCATCAAAAGAAAGGCACGCCCCTTGTTTCCCAAACGGGCCTCTTCTGGTTTGCTGCGACCAGCTGGCTGCTGAACAACACATCACCGTCACGCAGCCATCAGTGTAATATTCCTGTTTTCTGTTCGGATATTTTTTGTAGATATGATTTGGCCGTCATGGCGTGGTGAACATTCCAGCGCCAACATTTAACCTTTAATTACATGGAGTGGGCTTGTTTAGCCTCCATACTTATGCAGAGGAATGTCCTGTTTACAGGTACAAGAAAATGCCAACAAGCAGGAAACATAAATAATGACAGAGGGGAATGTTGCTGCAGTTACACAGAAGCTTTATCAGCTTGTTTTCAGAGTAAACTGTAAATGCCACCATGATGGAACGTCTGTCCGTCAGAGCCGAGCAAACATCACGGTGGGAAGGCAGCGAGGGGACGAGGACGTGCCAGAACCAGTTCCAGCAACATGTCGCTAGTTCTGCAGCCAACAAGCTGAAACCGTGTCAGGGAGACTCCGGTCCCAGATCTGGCTTACTTAACAACACAAGACACAGTTTCACACTTAAAAACACACACGCACATTACCCACACACATCCCAACCTTCCCCGGACCAACACAAAGACGACCAACCTTAGGGTTCCATCTCTTTATCCGGGATGTTGACATCTGGGGGTCCCTCCAGGCTGGAGGTTAAACCAGATCACGGTGGGACTAAAGGGACCAAAGTGGGACCAGAAGATGGATGGATCCATGTTGTCATGATGTTTCCAGCAGATTCTGATCCTACCATGTGAATGTGGAGCTGAACTGGAGACTCATCAGACCAGCAACGGTGAGTCTGTGTGAATTGTAGCCTCAGTTTCCTGTTCTTACTGACAGGAGGAACCCGCTGTGGTCTTCTGCTGCTGGAGACCATCTGCTTCCAGGCTGGACATGTTCAGAGACGATGTTCTGTACTTCTTGGTTGGAACCAGTGCTTCCTGTTGTCTTTCAATCATCTCCAACCAGTTTGTTCATTCTCCTCTGACATCAACATCTGGATGTTTTCTCTTTTTTGAGACCTTCTCTGGAAACACTGGAGGTGGTTGTGGGTGAAAATCCCAGTAAATACTCAGACCAACCCCGAAATTCTGCTTTTTTCTCATTCTGATGCTCAGTTTGAACTTCAGTAAGTCGTCGCCACCGTGTCGACGTGCTGCTGTGTGATTGGCTGTTTAGTTATGTGTGTTAACAAGCCGTTGAATGAAACTTGCATGTGTGAAGCCACTTTTACAACCACTGACTGGAAAGTCTTTAGTTTTGTGGCATCATGACTTCAAATAAAAACTTTTGACGAATGAAACTTTTAAACTATGTATTTAAAAACCTTAAAAGTATGTTTCGTTTCACTGTTAACACGACAACATCAGACGTAACAACAGTGCTGAACAGCAGCACACCGTGGACCACATCAGGCTGAAAAGGGAAGCCTAAATAAACTGTCTGCTGGCAGTTTCAGGCGGGGGGGCTTTGAACACGCAAAGCTGAAAAGAACCAATGGTGTGTGTATTTACTAAAGCTTATTGGTTCATCGTTACCACAGCAACCCGTGCAGATAGGTTGCTGATGTCTGGACACATAATAACAATGGGCAGTCTGTCCAAAAAAGCTGGTTTTGAAAAACAAATGTGATTTTCCTGGAGCCTCTCAGCCCATTAAAGGCAATCCAGTCACTTGTTGGGTATCTCGGTCTTGTTGCTGGTGGAGCAACCCCAGAGCAATGATGCTGATGAGCTGTAGAACATAAACCGAGGTAGAATAGCTGGAGTTGATGATTCTCTCTAATCCAGAGCTGATTGAGCAAAACATCTGTACATATTGTGGCATCACCCTGTTTGGGTCTCAATACTGCTTATATTATAAACTCCCAAACTGTGCATTCAAAGAAACACTAAAGTGACAATCTGGACAGCCACTGGTCATGCTAACCCTCTCCAGCAAGGATAGTTTTCACCAGCATCTCATTTAGGATGGCGACAATGCTGAAAGTCACAAGATGCACATATTAATATAGTTTCCTCTTAAATTATAACATCTAACTCCACCTGTACATTACCACCACAAATGTTTTATTAAAACATGAGAATAGTGGGCTCTGACTGTGCATAAGTCTTACGGTATTTACATAAATTCACAATAAATTGTGAGGTTTTTCCATAGGAATGAATGGGATTTGACTGACATGAGACAAAAAGCCGGCCAACTTTGAAAACTGACAGCTCCGGTTGTTCATCTTTTGATCTAGATGTAATCATTTTTCTACTTACACCCAGACACATCATTCAAACCGTAAACAGGTCACAAAACATAAAAATTTGACTAAAAGGAGATTTTGATATATTGTATGGGTTTCACAGGAAAATCACAAACTGACCCAAAATCTTCTTCACCGAAACTTTCACCGAATCTGGCCCAGATCTGAATTCCCAGCAGGAAATTCCGCGAGACTCGGCCCGATCAGGGACTCGACACAGTTGTAGGGGGGTGTATCCATGCGGACCACATTGTGTTCACGCTGCACTTTGGTCAAATGCGCCAAACCATTAGAACAACAACACCCCCTCACAGCAGAGGAGCTACATGAAACCCTAAAACATATGCCATGTAAAAAAAAAGCCCCGGGACGGATGGCTTCTATAATAGTTCTATAAAGTATTCTGGACAATACTGGCCCCTGCGTTTTTCAAATTTGAAAGTAACTCCACTCATTATACACCCTGATCAGACAGGCTTTATAAAAGGCAGATATTCCTCTGTTAACATGCGCAGGCTAATCAATATAATAGATTACTCGACCATCAATAACCTGGAAACAACAATAGTTTCTCTGGATGCAGAGAAGGCTTTTGATAGAGTGAATTGGAAATTCTTACTAGCTACTTTAAGTAGATTTGGCTTTGGACCTTCCTTTCTTGACTGGATCAAAATCTTCTACAGCTCCCCTAATGCGAGAGTCAGGACGAACGATCAAACCTCTCCATTAATCTTCAAAGGTTGTCCACTCTCTCCCTCACTTTTTGCTGTATTTATTGAACCACTAGCTGCTGCAATTCGACAGAATCAAATTATAAAGGGCATCCAGTCCAAAAATATAATTCATAAAATAAGCCTTTATGCCGATGATATTTTACTATTCCTCCAAAACTCACAAACATCATTACCTGAAACAATCTCACTAATTAATAAATTCTCATCACTATCTGACTACTCTATTAATTGGTCTAAGAGCACAGTCCTACCAATTAACTGCAGGTTTCGAAATCCATCCAACACTAATTTACAATCAGGTAACATTAGATACTTAGGCATAAATATTCCCCCCAGGCTCTCAGAACTGATAAAATGTAATTACACTAACCTTCTGAAGACAATAGAAGATGATCTCACTCGCTGGAAGTCACTCCCCATTTCACTTTTGGGGAGAGTTGCTACGATAAAAATGATGGTTCTACCCAAAATCAACTACCTGTTCTCCATGATTCCTATGAAACCTCCCTCCACCTGGTTCAAATCACTAGAATCATACACTTCCCAATTTCTCTGGAAGAATAAACCACGTTTAAAAACGTTACAAAAACCTAAAAATCGGGGAGGCTTAGACTTGCCTAAGTGGGGGAGGTGGGAGGAGGTGGAGGTGCAGGCAGGGTGGACGGAGGACTGGTCGGGGGGGCTGCAGATGGGTTCTGGTCCTTGGGGTGCACAGCCCTGGTGTCATGGTGGCGCTGGCCTGAGCTGGTTTTGCTCTGGGTGGGCGGGTCCTGCTTGGTCCTGGTCGGGTCTCTGCCGGAGGGAAGGGGTGGGCTACTTGGTGCCGCCGTCGGGCCTTGGGGTCCGGTCCGGGGGCCTCTTCTGCTCTGGGCTTGATGGCTTGCCGGGTCCTGGGGATCTCGGGCTCCTCCCTGATGCTTCGGGGCCTGGCTGTGGTCTCCTTACAAACACATGGTTGACTGTGCACATGCACGCCCACAAAGCGCTCTTCTTTCAATCTGCTCTCTACTGAATGTTGCTGATGTTTGTGTGTGTTCTTCTATATCATTACTATCCTATACATGGTATCCTGTAGTTCCATAGGACTGCAGCAGTGTGTGTGTGTGTGTGTGTGTGTGTGTGTGTGTGTGTGTGTGTGTGTGTGTGGATACTGTGATTTATTTATTGTGATTACAAAAAAAAGTAATAAAACAAAAGTTCAGATTAGCCATATATAAGACATGTCTCCCTTGGTAGAGTAAATATGGCACACAGACTGCTACGATGCTGGACAGCACAGGGTGAAAAGAATAATATATCCCCAGAGGGGGCGCTGCACTAGTATTTAGCAGAAGAGAGGACCAGACCGGCGTGAAGAAGAAAACTGTTTCCTCCACCTGCCAGTTAAACATGGAGACCAAACTATGGCTGTTTTGGGTTTTTATTGTGTCTTATGCAAGTATCCTGCAGAAATCCACTGCAACAATGGACGCAGTATGAACACCAGACGAGGCAGAGGACCCTTAACGTCATCGCTATGGATTTACCCACAATGCAACGCTACGCCTCATGCAGAAAGGGACTTGCAAACTAACAAACGGAGTCGGATCCAGATCAGAACGGCTGATGTGGACATGTCCTAAAATAAGAGTCTCGTGCTGAGAGTTTTCCTGGACACAACTTGAACATCAAAGCAGGAGAATTTCAGATGACTCTGTTTACTTCTTCAGTTTTCCCAACAACACAACTCTCTGCTCTGTTCTGCCATCAACCAGGATGGTACTGCTAAAGCAACGCGCTCATCTACATGGTTCATTTTCTCTCAGTCAAGCCGCCTGTATGGTCAACATGTTGACTGTTCTCCATCTTCCCTTCTGATTGTTTTCTTGTCAGATCGTCTGACAACCCTCGACACATTTTACCACCCAGGTTGCTAACCTGCTAGTTGCCGACTGAACTTGGAACCTCAGCTAGTTTTATTTGCCAAGTTAAGTACATGCTACCTGCTTGGCATGTTGGAGCCACATATACCTGTAGCCCTGACTCCAATCCCAGCCAAATCCAGTAAAAAATACCAGTGGTGCCAGTGGAAGCTTGATTAAAAACAAAGGCTGCATGCTTTGCCAGGATGGCATTGCTCCTCTGGAGCTTCTGCTCGCACCAATCATCACCACCAGCAATGAAATCATCAGTCAGCCATCCAGCAGCCAGAAAAACAGGAGATCGGAGCTTTCAGGAGGTCGGTTTGTTCCAGGAAACATTACATGTTAAAATGCATCCCCAGCGTGTCGGTATCACCTCTTGTCTCCAGGTGCTGCTGACTCACAGCAGATATACTGGATTAGTGGAGTAAGATGGAAGGTAGTGAGGGATATTTTTGATAATCAATCTTTCATATCAGGAACAATAAATCCTCCCAGTGTAATCAGCCCTTTATTTCTCACTGGGAGCACACCCTTCAGATTGAAACCTTATCTGTCTCTTCCAGTAAACACTCACTTATGACTGACTTCCCATCGTCCGGATTCCCTGATATCCGTTTTAAACATGTTTGCTCTGACGGTTAGATTCCAACTTGATGAAGAAGCTTCTTGTTTTCCACCCACAAGCTGATTCTTGCAGGAAGCATGTGCAGCATCACCCATCTTTAAAACGCTGTAGAGGTAACACACCCTCAGGACGTTTCAGAGATCTCTCCGCTGTGTGAGATTCTCTGAATTTCAGGAGAAGCTTTCCTTTTGTAATTTCCTTTTTGGCGCCCGCAGTTTCCCACAATCTTTTGCTTCTACCGCCACTGCAGTTATAGATTTCCTATTGGCTTGATTCAAAACACATGTCGTGTCTGTTAAATGTGTTCTGCTGCCAGTGCTCGTTGCAAACTGGTTTCTGTGGAAGAAACCCCATCACAAACTATTTTCAGTCCATAAACTGCATCTAGAAGCTGAAGTTTTTAATTCCTGTCTGAAAAGATGCAATGTTTCCATGCAGACGAGACGTTTCCATGCAGACGAGACGTTTCCATGCAGACGTGACGTTTCAGCCTCAGCTGTCAGATTCTTAGGGTAAAATGATGGAACATGAATGTATGAACAGATAAAGCAGCAGAAAGAGCAACCAGAAGTGTGTAGAAATAACACATAGATCAGCAGCGACCTTTTCTCATCTGCACATCATTCCCTCACGTCTGAAACACACACACACACACACACACACACACACACACACAGTCTCCATGTTTCCACAGGTCTTCCTGCTACTATCTACCTGCTCTCCTCACTGCAGCACCTCCACCTCAGCTGCATCCCAAACGTCTTCCTGGCTTTATTCCAGCCATAGAGGATCATTATTTTCCTGCTTTTCTCATCACTTGTTGATCTTTGGCTGCTCCTGATTGGACGTTACCGTCAGTTTAAGCTCTCTGATTGGTGGAAAGTCTGACAGGAAGTGTCTTCATCATCATGTCCAGGTGGAAATAGAGGTCTCTTAGCAACATGGTAGTGATGGTGATGAAGATGTGATAAATAATGGTGTTATCATGGATCATGGTGGAGTTACCATGTAGACCAGGAGTGTGCAGGGTTCGGAGAGTCCCTGCTTTTACACACCTGACTCAGATCAATGGGGAATCATCAGACGTGCAGGATTTGATGTCAAACTCTGCTTAAGTCTGCTAATAAAATATAATGTGATGAAAACCAAAAAGACTTTCAACTATTTTTAGTTCGTTTTAGTTCAAATAAAAGTATTAGTCTTAAATTCATTCAGGTCAATAATTATTAGTGATTAGAATTAAGGTTTTATCAAGTGTTGTAATTCATCAAATAATGGTTAACCTTAATGTTTTGCATACCAACCAGTTGTATACTGGTTTGCCAGCTTCAGCATGCTGTCGGACAGCAACAGATCCAGAAAAACACACAATAGATATGAAACTGGCATCAAACAAATCCAGAACGCCGAATTTTAAAGTCAGAAAGTTACGAAATGCCCCATTGCCCAAGAATACTGCAAGAATACTGCAGAAATACACGGCAAGCAAGCATGCTGCGGCCAAAACATTCAATACTGGAGGTCACAGCTAGGGGGCAGTAAGCTGCACCAGGACTCTGAACTGAAAAGGTGTTTCCAGTCCATATTTCTGTGGCATTTTGGGAAACAACACTTTACGTTGTAGGAACGAGTGTTTGTCGCTGTGCAATGTGGAGGACCAGTTATAAGAATGCTGGTCGTTGCCATCATGTTTACCTCCGATCTCGTGTTCATGCTCGTTCACATGAGAGCCTCTGGCGTCCAAGTCAGTATTGCTCCTCATGTCCGCAACACATTACCTTGTGGTCCACGTGCCCCGCCAAAGATCACGCCGTTCTACGCGTAACACACATGGAAGCTAATGAGTTGGTGTTCTGAAAACATGCTAACTTTAGCCTGAAAGTAACGAGGCAGCCAAGCTAACTTTAGCCTGAAGCGAATGCTGATACATTTTAGCTTTTGATAGACAGTTTATGTGCCACATATGCAGAAATGTGCATGTTGAACATCTGACAGATTACCCGCTAATGTTTTTGAGTTTTGTGAGCAAAAAGTCACACGTCTTGTCACGTTTTGGTAATCAAGGAACAACGTTTAGCTTGTCACGTTATCGTAATGAAAAAAAGGTTTGTCAACTGAATCATTTGGTCATTGTTGATGAAAACAGCCCTGGTTGGACGGAACATCCAGTGTTTGAGCAAAGAAAATATTAGCATTTAAGATGCTGTTGCAGCAGAATTTAATTCGTTTGACTTTTGAGATATCTGTGAAAGAATAATGTCTGAAAATCAAGTTTTATTAAAGTTGTCCTGATCTGATTGAAGGTTTTCTGTCATGCCATAGTGAAGCACAGCAGCCTGGTGGGGGTGACGGTGGGTTTATTGTTGCTCCGTGTGCAGACATGTTTCTCTGAATACCGCTGTCAGATCCCCAGCACCGCTACGCTCAGATCTAGTCATCACCGCAACCCGAAACTAGATGTGTTCAAACTTGTAATGTGTACCCCCCCACATGCACCCAACAGGAAGATTCCCTCCAGACTCTTCTTTTCACTCTAAGCAAAGAGAGACAGTTGCCTTCCTGCAGGCAGTTTTTCCTGAAGCTTCCTGACAGGCCATCATCTGCACAGGCAAAGTTGTAAAACTTGAGTGTTATCTGCTGAATAGTGGATATGTTCTCTCTAAAATGTGAGCCTCATGCATAAAAATGTAATCTGGAAGGTTATAACAGAAAACTGTGGAAAAAACACTAAAGCTGCTTGAAAGAATGAGGTAATTAATCTTCAATTCAACTTCTCTGGGGTAAAGATGTACAAACTGACAGTTCAAGTGATGATAATGTAGTTTTTCTGAATGAAGGCACTTACGTTGATACTTCTAGTCGTCCTTCACCTTTAAGGATCAGATCACGTTATTTCAGTGTTATGAAGACGTTCAAATCATCAGGTATGATTTTCTTCCTGTTAGAAAAAAAACCCAAATCAGATGATTAAAATGAGGCAATGATGCATTAACACACGTAAAAAGTCGTTCCAGGGTGATGTTTAGCATCATTAGCAGCTGTTAGCATGTGTAAAAAGTGGTTCCAGGGTGATATTTAGCATCGTTAGCAGCTGTTAGCATGTGTAAAAAGTGGTTCCAGGGTGATGTTTAGCATCTTTAGCAGCTGTTAGCATGTGTAAAATGAAGTTCCAGAGTGATGTTTAGCATTGTTAGCAGCTATTAGCATGTGTAAAATGTCGTTCCAGCGTGATGTTTAGCATCATTAGCAGCTGTTAGCATGTGTAAAATGTCGTTCCAGCGTGATATTTAGCCTCATTAGCAGCTGTTAGCATGTGTTAAAAAGTGGTTCCAGAGTGATGTTTAGCATCGTTAGCAGCTGTTAGCATGTGTGAAATGTAGTTCCAGAGTGATGTTTAGCATTGTTAGCAGCTGTTAGCATGTGTAAAATGTCGTTCCAGCGTGATATTTAGCATCATTAGCAGCTGTTAGCATGTGTAAAAAGTGGTTCCAGGGTGATGTTTAGCATCTTTAGCAGGTGTTAGCATGTGTAAAAAGTGGTTCCAGGGTGATGTTTAGCATCTTTAGCAGGTGTTAACGTGTAAAATGTCGTTCCAGCGTGATGTTTAGCATCTTTAGCAGCTGTTAGCATGTGTAAAATGTAGTTCCAGAGTGATGTTTAGCATTGTTAGCAGGTGTTAGCATGTGTAAAATGTAGTTCCAGGGTGATGTTTAGCATCGTTAGCAGCTGTTAACATGTGTAAAAAGTGGTTCCAGGGTGATGTTTAGCATCTTTAGCAGCTGTTAGCATGTGTAAAAAGTGGTTCCAGAGTGATGTTTAGCATCGTTAGCAGCTGTTAGCATGTGTGAAATGTAGTTCCAGGGTGATGTTTAGCATTGTTAGCAGCTGTTAGCATGTGTAAAATGTCGTTCCAGCGTGATATTTAGCATCATTAGCAGCTGTTAGCATGTGTAAAAAGTGGTTCCAGGGTGATATTTAGCATCGTTAGCAGCTGTTAGCATGTGTAAAAAGTGGTTCCAGGGTGATGTTTAGCATCTTTAGCAGGTGTTAACATGTGTAAAAAGTGGTTCCAGGGTGATGTTTAGCATCTTTAGCAGGTGTTAGCATGTGTAAAAAGTGGTTCCAGGGTGATGTTTAGCATCTTTAGCAGGTGTTAACATGTGTAAAAAGTCGTTCCAGCGTGATGTTTAGCATCATTAGCAGCTGTTAGCATGTGTAAAATGTCGTTCCAGCGTGATATTTAGCATCATTATCAGCTGTTAGCATGTGTAAAAAGTGGTTCCAGGGTGATATTTAGCATCGTTAGCAGCTGTTAGCATGTGTAAAAAGTGGTTCCAGAGTGATGTTTAGCATCGTTAGCAGCTGTTAGCATGTGTGAAATGTAGTTCCAGAGTGATGTTTAGCATTGTTAGCAGCTGTTAGCATGTGTAAAATGTCGTTCCAGAGTGATGTTTAGCATCATTAGCAGCTGTTAGCATGTGTAAAATGTCGTTCCAGCGTGATATTTAGCATCTTTAGCAGCTGTTAGCATGTGTAAAATGTAGTTCCAGAGTGATGTTTAGCATAGTTAGCAGCTATTAGCATGTGTAAAATGTAGTTCCAGAGTGATGTTTAGCATTGTTAGCAGCTATTAGCATGTGTAAAATGTCGTTCCAGAGTGATGTTTAGCATCATTAGCAGCTGTTAGCATGTGTAAAATGTCGTTCCAGCGTGATATTTCGCATCATTAGCAGCTGTTAGCATGTGTAAAATGTCGTTCCAGCGTGATATTTAGCATCATTAGCAGCTGTTAGCATGTGTAAAAGTGGTTCCAGGGTGATATTTAGCATCTTTAGCAGCTGTTAGCATGTGTAAAAAGTGCTTCCAGGGTGATGTTTAGCATCTTTAGCAGCTGTTAACATGTGTAAAAAGTGGTTCCAGGGTGATGTTTAGCATTGTTAGCAGGTGTTGGCATGTGTAAAAAGTGGTTCCAGGGTGATGTTTAGCATCTTTAGCAGGTGTTAACATGTGTAAAAAGTGCTTCCAGGGTGATGTTTAGCATTGTTAGCAGGTGTTAGCATGTGTAAAAAGTGGTTCCAGGGTGATGTTTAGCATTGTTAGCAGGTGTTAGCATGTGTAAAAAGTGGTTCCAGGGTGATGTTTAGCATTGTTAGCAGGTGTTAGCATGTGTAAAAAGTGGTTCCAGGGTGATGTTTAGCATCTTTAGCAGCTATTAGCATGTGTAAAAAATCGTTCCGGCGCGATGTTTAACATCATTAGCAGCTGTTAGCATGTGTAAAATGTCGTTCCAGCGTGATATTTAGCATCATTAGCAGCTGTTAGCATGTGTAAAAAGTGGTTCCAGGGTGATATTTAGCATCGTTAGCAGCTGTTAGCATGTGTAAAAAGTGCTTCCAGGGTGATGTTTAGCATCTTTAGCAGCTGTTAGCATGTGTAAAATGAAGTTCCAGAGTGATGTTTAGCATTGTTAGCAGCTATTAGCATGTGTAAAATGTCATTCCAGCGTGATGTTTAGCATCATTAGCAGCTGTTAGCATGTGTAAAATGTCGTTCCAGCTTGAATTTTAGCATCATTAGCAGCTGTTAGCATGTGTAAAAGTGGTTCCAGGCTGATATTTAGCATCTTTAGCAGCTGTTAGCATGTGTAAAAAGTGCTTCCAGGGTGATGTTTAGCATCTTTAGCAGGTGTTAACATGTGTAAAAAGTGGTTCCAGGGTGATGTTTAGCATTGTTAGCAGGTGTTGGCATGTGTAAAAAAGTGGTTCCAGGGTGATGTTTAGCATCTTTAGCAGGTGTTAACGTGTAAAAAGTGGTTCCAGGGTGATGTTTAGCATCATTAGCAGGTGTTAGCATGTGTAAAAAGTGGTTCCAGGGTGATGTTTAGCATCTTTAGCAGGTGTTAACATGTGTAAAAAGTCGTTCCAGCGTGATGTTTAGCATCATTAGCAGCTGTTAGCATGTGTAAAATGTCGTTCCAGCGTGATATTTAGCATCATTAGCAGCTGTTAGCATGTGTAAAAAGTGGTTCCAGGGTGATATTTAGCATCGTTAGCAGCTGTTAGCATGTGTAAAAAGTGGTTCCAGGGTGATATTTAGCATCGTTAGCAGCTGTTAGCATGTGTAAAAAGTGCTTCCAGGGTGATGTTTAGCATCTTTAGCAGCTGTTAGCATGTGTAAAATGAAGTTCCAGAGTGATGTTTAGCATTGTTAGCAGCTATTAGCATGTGTAAAATGTCATTCCAGCGTGATGTTTAGCATCATTAGCAGCTGTTAGCATGTGTAAAATGTCGTTCCAGCGTGAATTTTAGCATCATTAGCAGCTGTTAGCATGTGTAAAAGTGGTTCCAGGCTGATATTTAGCATCTTTAGCAGCTGTTAGCATGTGTAAAAAGTGCTTCCAGGGTGATGTTTAGCATCTTTAGCAGGTGTTAACATGTGTAAAAAGTGGTTCCAGGGTGATGTTTAGCATTGTTAGCAGGTGTTGGCATGTGTAAAAAAGTGGTTCCAGGGTGATGTTTAGCATCTTTAGCAGGTGTTAACGTGTAAAAAGTGGTTCCAGGGTGATGTTTAGCATTGTTAGCAGGTGTTAGCATGTGTAAAAAGTGGTTCCAGGGTGATGTTTAGCATTGTTAGCAGGTGTTAGCATGTGTAAAAAGTGGTTCCAGGGTGATGTTTAGCATTGTTAGCAGGTGTTAGCATGTGTAAAAATTGGTTCCAGGGTGATGTTTAGCATTGTTAGCAGGTGTTAGCATGTGTAAAAAGTGGTTCCAGGGTGATGTTTAGCATCTTTAGCAGCTGTTAGCATGTGTAAAATGTAGTTCCAGAGTGATGTTTAGCATTGTTAGCAGGTGTTAGCATGTGTAAAAAGTGGTTCCAGGGTGATGTTTAGCATTGTTAGCAGGTGTTAGCATGTGTAAAAAGTGGTTCCAGGGTGATGTTTAGCATCTTTAGCAGGTGTTAGCATGTGTAAAAAGTGGTTCCAGAGTGATGTTTAGCATCGTTAGCAGCTGTTAGCATGTGTAAAATGTAGTTCCAGAGTGATGTTTAGCATTGTTAGCAGCTGTTAGCATGTGTAAAATGTCGTTCCAGCGTGATATTTAGCATCATTAGCAGCTGTTAGCATGTGTAAAAAGTGGTTCCAGGGTGATATTTAGCATCGTTAGCAGCTGTTAGCATGTGTAAAAAGTGCTTCCAGGGTGATATTTAGCATCTTTAGCAGGTGTTAACATGTGTAAAAAGTGGTTCCAGGGTGATGTTTAGCATCTTTAGCAGGTGTTAGCATGTGTAAAAAGTGGTTCCAGGGTGATGTTTAGCATCTTTAGCAGGTGTTAACATGTGTAAAAAGTGGTGCCAGGTTGATGTTTAGCATTGTTAGCAGGTGTTAGCATGTGTAAAAAGTGGTTCCAGGGTGATGTTTAGCATTGTTAGCAGGTGTTAGCATGTGTAAAAAGTGGTTCCAGGGTGATTTTAGCATTGTTAGCAGCTGTTAGCATGTGTGAAATGTAGTTCCAGAGTGATGTTTAGCATTGTTAGCAGGTGTTAGCATGTGTAAAATGTAGTTCCAGGGTGATGTTTAGCATTGTTAGCAGCTGTTAGCATGTGTGAAAAGTGGTTCCAGGGTGATGTTTAGCATCTTTAGCAGCTGTTAGCATGTGTAAAAAGTGGTTCCAGAGTGATGTTTAGCATCGTTAGCAGCTGTTAGCATGTGTAAAATGTAGTTCCAGAGTGATGTTTAGCATTGTTAGCAGCTGTTAGCATGTGTAAAATGTCGTTCCAGCGTGATATTTAGCATCATTAGCAGCTGTTAGCATGTGTAAAAAGTGGTTCCAGGGTGATATTTAGCATCGTTAGCAGCTGTTAGCATGTGTAAAAAGTGGTTCCAGGGTGATGTTTAGCATCTTTAGCAGGTGTTAACATGTGTAAAAAGTGGTTCCAGGGTGATGTTTAGCATATTTAGCAGGTGTTAGCATGTGTAAAAGTGGTTCCAGGGTGATATTTAGCATCTTTAGCAGGTGTTAACATGTGTAAAAAGTGGTTCCAGGGTGATGTTTAGCATTGTTAGCAGGTGTTAGCATGTGTAAAAAGTGGTTCCAGGGTGATGTTTAGCATTGTTAGCAGGTGTTAGCATGTGTAAAAAGTGGTTCCAGGGTGATGTTTAGCATTGTTAGCAGGTGTTAGCATGTGTAAAAAGTGGTTCCAGGGTGATTTTAGCATTGTTAGCAGCTGTTAGCATGTGTGAAATGTAGTTCCAGAGTGATGTTTAGCATTGTTAGCAGCTGTTAGCATGTGTAAAATGTCGTTCCAGGGTGATGTTTAGCATCATTAGCAGCTGTTAGCATGTGTAAAATGTCGTTCCAGCGTGATATTTAGCATCTTTAGCAGCTGTTAGCATGTGTAAAAAGTGGTTCCAGGGTGATGTTTAGCATTGTTAGCAGGTGTTAGCATGTGTAAAAAGTGGTTCCAGGGTGATGTTTAGCATTGTTAGCAGGTGTTAGCATGTCTAAAAAGTCGTTCCAGGGTGATGTTTAGCATCTTTAGCAGCTGTTAGCATGTGTAAAATGTAGTTCCAGAGTGATGTTTAGCATTGTTAGCAGCTTTTAGCATGTGTAAAATGTAGTTCCAGAGTGATGTTTAGCATCGTTAGCAGCTGTTAGCATGTGTAAAAAGTGGTTCCAGGGTGATGTTTAGCATCTTTAGCAGGTGTTAACATGTGTAAAAAGTGGTTCCAGGGTGATGTTTAGCATCTTTAGCAGGTGTTAGCATGTGTAAAAAGTGGTTCCAGGGTGATGTTTAGCATCTTTAGCAGGTGTTAACATGTGTAAAAAGTCGTTCCAGCGTGATGTTTAGCATCATTAGCAGGTGTTAGCATGTGTAAAAAGTGGTTCCAGGGTGATGTTTAGCATCTTTAGCAGGTGTTAACATGTGTAAAAAGTCGTTCCAGCGTGATGTTTAGCATCATTAGCAGCTGTTAGCATGTGTAAAATGTCGTTCCAGCGTGATATTTAGCATCATTAGCAGCTGTTAGCATGTGTAAAAAGTGGTTCCAGGGTGATATTTAGCATCGTTAGCAGCTGTTAGCATGTGTAAAAAGGGGTTCCAGGGTGATGTTTAGCATCTTTAGCAGGTGTTAGCATGTCGAAAATGTAGTTCCAGAGTGATGTTTAGCATCGTTAGCAGCTGTTAGCATGTGTAAAATGTAGTTCGAGTGATGTTTAGCATCATTAGCAGCTGTTAGCATGTGTAAAATGTCGTTCCAGCGTGATATTTAGCATCATTCGCAGCTGTTAGCATGTGTAAAATGTCGTTCCAGCGTGATATTTAGCATCATTAGCAGCTGTTAGCATGTGTAAAAAGTGGTTCCAGGGTGATATTTAGCATCGTTAGCAGCTGTTAGCATGTGTAAAAAGTGCTTCCAGGGTGATGTTTAGCATCTTTAGCAGCTGTTAGCATGTGTAAAATGAAGTTCCAGAGTGATGTTTAGCATTGTTAGCAGCTATTATCATGTGTAAAATGTCATTCCAGCGTGATGTTTAGCATCATTAGCAGCTGTTAGCATGTGTAAAATGTCGTTCCAGCGTGAATTTTAGCATCATTAGCAGCTGTTAGCATGTGTAAAAGTGGTTCCAGGCTGATATTTAGCATCTTTAGCAGCTGTTAGCATGTGTAAAAAGTGCTTCCAGGGTGATGTTTAGCATCTTTAGCAGGTGTTAACATGTGTAAAAAGTGGTTCCAGGGTGATGTTTAGCATTGTTAGCAGGTGTTGGCATGTGTAAAAAGTGGTTCCAGGGTGATGTTTAGCATCTTTAGCAGGTGTTAACGTGTAAAAAGTGGTTCCAGGGTGATGTTTAGCATTGTTAGCAGGTGTTAGCATGTGTAAAAAGTGGTTCCAGGGTGATGTTTAGCATTGTTAGCAGGTGTTAGCATGTGTAAAAAGTGGTTCCAGGGTGATGTTTAGCATTGTTAGCAGGTGTTAGCATGTGTAAAAATTGGTTCCAGGGTGATGTTTAGCATTGTTAGCAGGTGTTAGCATGTGTAAAAAGTGGTTCCAGGGTGATGTTTAGCATCTTTAGCAGCTGTTAGCATGTGTAAAATGTAGTTCCAGAGTGATGTTTAGCATTGTTAGCAGGTGTTAGCATGTGTAAAAAGTGGTTCCAGGGTGATGTTTAGCATTGTTAGCAGGTGTTAGCATGTGTAAAAAGTGGTTCCAGGGTGATGTTTAGCATTGTTAGCAGGTGTTAGCATGTGTAAAAAGTGGTTCCAGAGTGATGTTTAGCATCGTTAGCAGCTGTTAGCTTGTGTAAAATGTAGTTCCAGAGTGATGTTTAGCATTGTTAGCAGCTGTTAGCATGTGTAAAATGTCGTTCCAGCGTGATATTTAGCATCATTAGCAGCTGTTAGCATGTGTAAAAAGTGGTTCCAGGGTGATATTTAGCATCGTTAGCAGCTGTTAGCATGTGTAAAAAGTGGTTCCAGGGTGATGTTTAGCATCTTTAGCAGGTGTTAACATGTGTAAAAAGTGGTTCCAGGGTGATGTTTAGCATCTTTAGCAGGTGTTAGCATGTGTAAAAAGTGGTTCCAGGGTGATGTTTAGCATCTTTAGCAGGTGTTAACATGTGTAAAAAGTGGTGCCAGGTTGATGTTTAGCATTGTTAGCAGGTGTTGGCATGTGTAAAAAGTGGTTCCAGGGTGATGTTTAGCATCTTTAGCAGGTGTTAACATGTGTAAAAAGTGGTTCCAGGGTGATGTTTAGCATTGTTAGCAGGTGTTAGCATGTGTAAAAAGTGGTTCCAGGGTGATGTTTAGCATTGTTAGCAGGTGTTAGCATGTGTAAAAAGTGGTTCCAGGGTGATGTTTAGCATTGTTAGCAGGTGTTAGCATGTGTAAAAAGTGGTTCCAGGGTGATGTTTAGCATTGTTAGCAGGTGTTAGCATGTGTAAAAAGTGGTTCCAGGGTGATTTTAGCATTGTTAGCAGCTGTTAGCATGTGTGAAATGTAGTTCCAGAGTGATGTTTAGCATTGTTAGCAGGTGTTAGCATGTGTAAAATGTAGTTCCAGGGTGATGTTTAGCATTGTTAGCAGCTGTTAGCATGTGTGAAAAGTGGTTCCAGGGTGATGTTTAGCATCTTTAGCAGCTGTTAGCATGTGTAAAAAGTGGTTCCAGAGTGATGTTTAGCATCGTTAGCAGCTGTTAGCATGTGTAAAATGTAGTTCCAGAGTGATGTTTAGCATTGTTAGCAGCTGTTAGCATGTGTAAAATGTCGTTCCAGCGTGATATTTAGCATCATTAGCAGCTGTTAGCATGTGTAAAAAGTGGTTCCAGGGTGATATTTAGCATCGTTAGCAGCTGTTAGCATGTGTAAAAAGTGGTTCCAGGGTGATGTTTAGCATCTTTAGCAGGTGTTAACATGTGTAAAAAGTGGTTCCAGGGTGATGTTTAGCATATTTAGCAGGTGTTAGCATGTGTAAAAGTGGTTCCAGGGTGATATTTAGCATCTTTAGCAGGTGTTAACATGTGTAAAAAGTGGTTCCAGGGTGATGTTTAGCATTGTTTGCAGGTGTTAGCATGTGTAAAAAGTGGTTCCAGGGTGATGTTTAGCATTGTTAGCAGGTGTTAGCATGTGTAAAAAGTGGTTCCAGCGTGATGTTTAGCATTGTTAGCAGGTGTTAGCATGTGTAAAAAGTGGTTCCAGGGTGATTTTAGCATTGTTAGCAGCTGTTAGCATGTGTGAAATGTAGTTCCAGAGTGATGTTTAGCATTGTTAGCAGCTGTTAGCATGTGTAAAATGTCGTTCCAGGGTGATGTTTAGCATCATTAGCAGCTGTTAGCATGTGTAAAATGTCGTTCCAGCGTGATATTTAGCATCTTTAGCAGCTGTTAGCATGTGTAAAAAGTGGTTCCAGGGTGATGTTTAGCATTGTTAGCAGGTGTTAGCATGTGTAAAAAGTGGTTCCAGGGTGATGTTTAGCATTGTTAGCAGCTGTTAGCATGTCTAAAAAGTCGTTCCAGGGTGATGTTTAGCATCTTTAGCAGCTGTTAGCATGTGTAAAATGTAGTTCCAGAGTGATGTTTAGCATTGTTAGCAGCTTTTAGCATGTGTAAAATGTAGTTCCAGAGTGATGTTTAGCATCGTTAGCAGCTGTTAACATGTGTAAAAAGTGGTTCCAGGGTGATGTTTAGCATCTTTAGCAGGTGTTAGCATGTGTAAAAAGTGGTTCCAGGGTGATGTTTAGCATCTTTAGCAGGTGTTAACATGTGTAAAAAGTCGTTCCAGAGTGATGTTTAGCATCATTAGCAGCTGTTAGCATGTGTAAAATGTCGTTCCAGCGTGATATTTAACATCATTAGCAGCTGTTAGCATGTGTAAAAAGTGGTTCCAGGGTGATATTTAGCATCGTTAGCAGCTGTTAGCATGTGTAAAAAGTGGTTCCAGGGTGATGTTTAGCATCTTTAGCAGCTGTTAGCATGTGTAAAATGTAGTTCCAGAGTGATGTTTAGCATCGTTAGCAGCTGTTAGCATGTCTAAAATGTAGTTCCATAGTGATGTTTAGCATCATTAGCAGCTGTTAGCATGTGTAAAATGTCGTTCCAGCGTGATATTTAGCATCATTAGCAGCTGTTAGCATGTGTAAAATGTCGTTCCAGCGTGATATTTAGCATCATTAGCAGCTGTTAGCATGTGTAAAAAGTGGTTCCAGGGTGATATTTAGCATCGTTAGCAGCTGTTAGCATGTGTAAAAAGTGGTTCCAGGGTGATGTTTAGCATCTTTAGCAGCTGTTAGCATGTGTAAAATGAAGTTCCAGAGTGATGTTTAGCATTGTTAGCAGCTATTAGCATGTGTAAAATGTCGTTCCAGCGTGATGTTTAGCATCATTAGCAGCTGTTAGCATGTGTAAAATGTAGTTCCAGAGTGATGTTTAGCATCATTAGCAGCTGTTAGCATGTGTAAAAAGTGGTTCCAGGGTGATATTTAGCATTGTTAGCAGCTGTTAGCATGTGTAAAAAGTGGTTCCAGGGTGATGTTTAGCATCTTTAGCAGGTGTTAACATGTATAAAAAGTGGTTCCAGGGTGATGTTTAGCATCTTTAGCAGGTGTTAGCATGTGTAAAAAGTGGTTCCAGGGTGATGTTTAGCATCTTTAGCAGGTGTTAACATGTGTAAAAAGTCGTTCCAGCGTGATGTTTAGCATCATTAGCAGCTGTTAGCATGTGTAAAATGTCGTTCCAGCGTGATATTTAGCATCATTAGCAGCTGTTAGCATGTGTAAAAAGTGGTTCCAGGGTGATATTTAGCATCGTTAGCAGCTGTTAGCATGTGTAAAAAGTGGTTCCAGGGTGATGTTTAGCATCTTTAGCAGGTGTTAGCATGTGTAAAATGTAGTTCCAGAGTGATGTTTAGCATCGTTAGCAGCTGTTAGCATGTGTAAAATGTAGTTCGAGTGATGTTTAGCATCATTAGCAGCTGTTAGCATGTGTAAAATGTCGTTCCAGCGTGATATTTAGCATCATTCGCAGCTGTTAGCATGTGTAAAATGTCGTTCCAGCGTGATATTTAGCATCATTAGCAGCTGTTAGCATGTGTAAAAAGTGGTTCCAGGGTGATATTTAGCATCGTTAGCAGCTGTTAGCATGTGTAAAAAGTGCTTCCAGGGTGATATTTAGCATCATTAGCAGCTGTTAGCATGTGTAAAATGTCGTTCCAGCGTGATATTTAGCATCATTAGCAGCTGTTAGCATGTGTAAAAAGTGGTTCCAGGGTGATATTTAGCATCGTTAGCAGCTGTTAGCATGTGTAAAAAGTGGTTCCAGGGTGATGTTTAGCATCTTTAGCAGCTGTTAGCATGTGTAAAATGAAGTTCCAGAGTGATGTTTAGCATTGTTAGCAGCTATTAGCATGTGTAAAATGTCGTTCCAGCGTGATGTTTAGCATCATTAGCAGCTGTTAGCATGTGTAAAATGTAGTTCCAGGTTGATGTTTAGCATCATTAGCAGCTGTTAGCATGTGTAAAAAGTGGTTCCAGGGTGATATTTAGCATTGTTAGCAGCTGTTAGCATGTGTAAAAAGTGGTTCCAGGGTGATGTTTAGCATCTTTAGCAGGTGTTAACATGTATAAACAGTGGTTCCAGGGTGATGTTTAGCATCTTTAGCAGGTGTTAGCATGTGTAAAAAGTGGTTCCAGGGTGATGTTTAGCATCTTTAGCAGGTGTTAACATGTGTAAAAAGTCGTTCCAGCGTGATGTTTAGCATCATTAGCAGCTGTTAGCATGTGTAAAATGTCGTTCCAGCGTGATATTTAGCATCATTAGCAGCTGTTAGCATGTGTAAAAAGTGGTTCCAGGGTGATATTTAGCATCGTTAGCAGCTGTTAGCATGTGTAAAAAGTGGTTCCAGGGTGATGTTTAGCATCTTTAGCAGGTGTTAGCATGTGTAAAATGTAGTTCCAGAGTGATGTTTAGCATCGTTAGCAGCTGTTAGCATGTGTAAAATGTAGTTCGAGTGATGTTTAGCATCATTAGCAGCTGTTAGCATGTGTAAAATGTCGTTCCAGCGTGATATTTAGCATCATTCGCAGCTGTTAGCATGTGTAAAATGTCGTTCCAGCGTGATATTTAGCATCATTAGCAGCTGTTAGCATGTGTAAAAAGTGGTTCCAGGGTGATATTTAGCATCGTTAGCAGCTGTTAGCATGTGTAAAAAGTGCTTCCAGGGTGATGTTTAGCATCTTTAGCAGCTGTTAGCATGTGTAAAATGAAGTTCCAGGGTGATGTTTATTATCTTTAGCAGCTGTTAGCATGTGTAAAATGTAGTTCCAGAGTGATGTTTAGCATTGTTAGCAGCTTTTAGCATGTGTAAAATGTAGTTCCAGAGTGATGTTTAGCATCGTTAGCAGCTGTTAGCATGTGTAAAAAGTGGTTCCAGGGTGATATTTAGCATCGTTAGCAGCTGTTAGCATGTGTAAAAAGTGGTTCCAGGGTGATGTTTAGCATCTTTAGCAGGTGTTAGCATGTGTAAAATGTAGTTCCAGAGTGATGTTTAGCATCGTTAGCAGCTGTTAGCATGTGTAAAATGTAGTTCGAGTGATGTTTAGCATCATTAGCAGCTGTTAGCATGTGTAAAATGTCGTTCCAGCGTGATATTTAGCATCATTCGCAGCTGTTAGCATGTGTAAAATGTCGTTCCAGCGTGATATTTAGCATCATTAGCAGCTGTTAGCATGTGTAAAAAGTGGTTCCAGGGTGATATTTAGCATCGTTAGCAGCTGTTAGCATGTGTAAAAAGTGCTTCCAGGGTGATATTTAGCATCATTAGCAGCTGTTAGCATGTGTAAAATGTCGTTCCAGCGTGATATTTAGCATCATTAGCAGCTGTTAGCATGTGTAAAAAGTGGTTCCAGGGTGATATTTAGCATCGTTAGCAGCTGTTAGCATGTGTAAAAAGTGGTTCCAGGGTGATGTTTAGCATCTTTAGCAGCTGTTAGCATGTGTAAAATGAAGTTCCAGAGTGATGTTTAGCATTGTTAGCAGCTATTAGCATGTGTAAAATGTCGTTCCAGCGTGATGTTTAGCATCATTAGCAGCTGTTAGCATGTGTAAAATGTAGTTCCAGGTTGATGTTTAGCATCATTAGCAGCTGTTAGCATGTGTAAAAAGTGGTTCCAGGGTGATATTTAGCATTGTTAGCAGCTGTTAGCATGTGTAAAAAGTGGTTCCAGGGTGATGTTTAGCATCTTTAGCAGGTGTTAACATGTATAAAAAGTGGTTCCAGGGTGATGTTTAGCATCTTTAGCAGGTGTTAGCATGTGTAAAAAGTGGTTCCAGGGTGATGTTTAGCATCTTTAGCAGGTGTTAACATGTGTAAAAAGTCGTTCCAGCGTGATGTTTAGCATCATTAGCAGCTGTTAGCATGTGTAAAATGTCGTTCCAGCGTGATATTTAGCATCATTAGCAGCTGTTAGCATGTGTAAAAAGTGGTTCCAGGGTGATATTTAGCATCGTTAGCAGCTGTTAGCATGTGTAAAAAGTGGTTCCAGGGTGATGTTTAGCATCTTTAGCAGGTGTTAGCATGTGTAAAATGTAGTTCCAGAGTGATGTTTAGCATCGTTAGCAGCTGTTAGCATGTGTAAAATGTAGTTCGAGTGATGTTTAGCATCATTAGCAGCTGTTAGCATGTGTAAAATGTCGTTCCAGCGTGATATTTAGCATCATTCGCAGCTGTTAGCATGTGTAAAATGTCGTTCCAGCGTGATATTTAGCATCATTAGCAGCTGTTAGCATGTGTAAAAAGTGGTTCCAGGGTGATATTTAGCATCGTTAGCAGCTGTTAGCATGTGTAAAAAGTGCTTCCAGGGTGATGTTTAGCATCTTTAGCAGCTGTTAGCATGTGTAAAATGAAGTTCCAGGGTGATGTTTATTATCTTTAGCAGCTGTTAGCATGTGTAAAATGTAGTTCCAGAGTGATGTTTAGCATTGTTAGCAGCTTTTAGCATGTGTAAAATGTAGTTCCAGAGTGATGTTTAGCATCGTTAGCAGCTGTTAGCATGTGTAAAAAGTGGTTCCAGGGTGATGTTTAGCATCTTTAGCAGGTGTTAACGTGTAAAAAGTGGTTCCAGGGTGATGTTTAGCATCTTTAGCAGGTGTTAGCATGTGTAAAAAGTGGTTCCAGGGTGATGTTTAGCATCTTTAGCAGGTGTTAACATGTGTAAAAAGTCGTTCCAGCGTGATGTTTAGCATCATTAGCAGCTGTTAGCATGTGTAAAATGTCGTTCCAGCGTGATATTTAACATCATTAGCAGCTGTTAGCATGTGTAAAAAGTGGTTCCAGGGTGATATTTAGCATCGTTAGCAGCTGTTAGCATGTGTAAAAAGTGGTTCCAGGGTGATGTTTAGCATATTTAGCAGGTGTTAGCATGTGTAAAAGTGGTTCCAGGGTGATATTTAGCATCTTTAGCAGGTGTTAACATGTGTAAAAAGTGGTTCCAGGGTGATGTTTAGCATTGTTTGCAGGTGTTAGCATGTGTAAAAAGTGGTTCCAGGGTGATGTTTAGCATTGTTAGCAGGTGTTAGCATGTGTAAAAAGTGGTTCCAGGGTGATTTTAGCATTGTTAGCAGCTGTTAGCATGTGTGAAATGTAGTTCCAGAGTGATGTTTAGCATTGTTAGCAGCTGTTAGCATGTGTAAAATGTCGTTCCAGGGTGATGTTTAGCATCATTAGCAGCTGTTAGCATGTGTAAAATGTCGTTCCAGCGTGATATTTAGCATCTTTAGCAGCTGTTAGCATGTGTAAAAAGTGGTTCCAGGGTGATGTTTAGCATTGTTAGCAGGTGTTAGCATGTGTAAAAAGTGGTTCCAGGGTGATGTTTAGCATTGTTAGCAGGTGTTAGCATGTCTAAAAAGTCGTTCCAGGGTGATGTTTAGCATCTTTAGCAGCTGTTAGCATGTGTAAAATGTAGTTCCAGAGTGATGTTTAGCATTGTTAG
Organism: Telmatherina bonti; assembly: GCF_933228915.1. Classification (NCBI taxonomy): domain Eukaryota; kingdom Metazoa; phylum Chordata; class Actinopteri; order Atheriniformes; family Telmatherinidae; genus Telmatherina; species Telmatherina bonti. The sequence goes on along the minus strand of NC_136611.1, from coordinate 1,647,329 downwards.
CAGCTTTTAGCATGTGTAAAATGTAGTTCCAGAGTGATGTTTAGCATCGTTAGCAGCTGTTAGCATGTGTAAAAAGTGGTTCCAGGGTGATGTTTAGCATCTTTAGCAGGTGTTAACGTGTAAAAAGTGGTTCCAGGGTGATGTTTAGCATCTTTAGCAGGTGTTAGCATGTGTAAAAAGTGGTTCCAGGGTGATGTTTAGCATCTTTAGCAGGTGTTAACATGTGTAAAAAGTCGTTCCAGCGTGATGTTTAGCATCATTAGCAGCTGTTAGCATGTGTAAAATGTCGTTCCAGCGTGATATTTAACATCATTAGCAGCTGTTAGCATGTGTAAAAAGTGGTTCCAGGGTGATATTTAGCATCGTTAGCAGCTGTTAGCATGTGTAAAAAGTGGTTCCAGGGTGATGTTTAGCATCTTTAGCAGCTGTTAGCATGTGTAAAATGTAGTTCCAGAGTGATGTTTAGCATCGTTAGCAGCTGTTAGCATGTGTAAAATGTAGTTCCAGAGTGATGTTTAGCATCATTAGCAGCTGTTAGCATGTGTAAAAAGTGGTTCCAGGGTGATATTTAGCATCTTTAGCAGGTGTTAACATGTGTAAAAAGTGGTTCCAGGGTGATGTTTAGCATCTTTAGCAGGTGTTAGCATGTGTAAAAAGTGGTTCCAGGGTGATGTTTAGCATCTTTAGCAGGTGTTAACATGTGTAAAAAGTGGTGCCAGGTTGATGTTTAGCATTGTTAGCAGGTGTTGGCATGTGTAAAAAGTGGTTCCAGGGTGATGTTTAGCATCTTTAGCAGGTGTTAACATGTGTAAAAAGTGGTTCCAGGGTGATGTTTAGCATTGTTAGCAGGTGTTAGCATGTGTAAAAAGTGGTTCCAGGGTGATGTTTAGCATTGTTAGCAGGTGTTAGCATGTGTAAAAAGTGGTTCCAGGGTGATGTTTAGCATTGTTAGCAGGTGTTAGCATGTGTAAAAAGTGGTTCCAGGGTGATGTTTAGCATTGTTAGCAGGTGTTAGCATGTGTAAAAAGTGGTTCCAGGGTGATTTTAGCATTGTTAGCAGCTGTTAGCATGTGTGAAATGTAGTTCCAGTGATGTTTAGCATTGTTAGCAGGTGTTAGCATGTGTAAAATGTAGTTCCAGGGTGATGTTTAGCATTGTTAACAGCTGTTAGCATGTGTGAAAAGTGGTTCCAGGGTGATGTTTAGCATCTTTAGCAGCTGTTAGCATGTGTAAAAAGTGGTTCCAGAGTGATGTTTAGCATCGTTAGCAGCTGTTAGCATGTGTAAAATGTAGTTCCAGAGTGATGTTTAGCATTGTTAGCAGCTGTTAGCATGTGTAAAATGTCGTTCCAGCGTGATATTTAGCATCATTAGCAGCTGTTAGCATGTGTAAAAAGTGGTTCCAGGGTGATATTTAGCATCGTTAGCAGCTGTTAGCATGTGTAAAAAGTGGTTCCAGGGTGATGTTTAGCATCTTTAGCAGGTGTTAACATGTGTAAAAAGTGGTTCCAGGGTGATGTTTAGCATATTTAGCAGGTGTTAGCATGTGTAAAAGTGGTTCCAGGGTGATATTTAGCATCTTTAGCAGGTGTTAACATGTGTAAAAAGTGGTTCCAGGGTGATGTTTAGCATTGTTTGCAGGTGTTAGCATGTGTAAAAAGTGGTTCCAGGGTGATGTTTAGCATTGTTAGCAGGTGTTAGCATGTGTAAAAAGTGGTTCCAGGGTGATTTTAGCATTGTTAGCAGCTGTTAGCATGTGTGAAATGTAGTTCCAGAGTGATGTTTAGCATTGTTAGCAGCTGTTAGCATGTGTAAAATGTCGTTCCAGGGTGATGTTTAGCATCATTAGCAGCTGTTAGCATGTGTAAAATGTCGTTCCAGCGTGATATTTAGCATCTTTAGCAGCTGTTAGCATGTGTAAAAAGTGGTTCCAGGGTGATGTTTAGCATTGTTAGCAGGTGTTAGCATGTGTAAAAAGTGGTTCCAGGGTGATGTTTAGCATTGTTAGCAGGTGTTAGCATGTCTAAAAAGTCGTTCCAGGGTGATGTTTAGCATCTTTAGCAGCTGTTAGCATGTGTAAAATGTAGTTCCAGAGTGATGTTTAGCATTGTTAGCAGCTTTTAGCATGTGTAAAATGTAGTTCCAGAGTGATGTTTAGCATCGTTAGCAGCTGTTAGCATGTGTAAAAAGTGGTTCCAGGGTGATGTTTAGCATCTTTAGCAGGTGTTAACATGTGTAAAAAGTGGTTCCAGGGTGATGTTTAGCATCTTTAGCAGGTGTTAGCATGTGTAAAAAGTGGTTCCAGGGTGATGTTTAGCATCTTTAGCAGGTGTTAACATGTGTAAAAAGTCGTTCCAGCGTGATGTTTAGCATCATTAGCAGCTGTTAGCATGTGTAAAATGTCGTTCCAGCGTGATATTTAACATCATTAGCAGCTGTTAGCATGTGTAAAAAGTGGTTCCAGGGTGATATTTAGCATCGTTAGCAGCTGTTAGCATGTGTAAAAAGTGGTTCCAGGGTGATGTTTAGCATCTTTAGCAGCTGTTAGCATGTGTAAAATGTAGTTCCAGAGTGATGTTTAGCATCGTTAGCAGCTGTTAGCATGTGTAAAATGTAGTTCCATAGTGATGTTTAGCATCATTAGCAGCTGTTAGCATGTGTAAAATGTCGTTCCAGCGTGATATTTAGCATCATTAGCAGCTGTTAGCATGTGTAAAATGTCGTTCCAGCGTGATATTTAGCATCATTAGCAGCTGTTAGCATGTGTAAAAAGTGGTTCCAGGGTGATATTTAGCATCGTTAGCAGCTGTTAGCATGTGTAAAAAGTGGTTCCAGGGTGATGTTTAGCATCTTTAGCAGCTGTTAGCATGTGTAAAATGAAGTTCCAGAGTGATGTTTAGCATTGTTAGCAGCTATTAGCATGTGTAAAATGTCGTTCCAGCGTGATGTTTAGCATCATTAGCAGCTGTTAGCATGTGTAAAATGTAGTTCCAGAGTGATGTTTAGCATCATTAGCAGCTGTTAGCATGTGTAAAAAGTGGTTCCAGGGTGATATTTAGCATTGTTAGCAGCTGTTAGCATGTGTAAAAAGTGGTTCCAGGGTGATGTTTAGCATCTTTAGCAGGTGTTAACATGTATAAAAAGTGGTTCCAGGGTGATGTTTAGCATCTTTAGCAGCTGTTAGCATGTGTAAAATGTCGTTCCAGCGTGATATTTAGCATCATTAGCAGCTGTTGGCATGTGTAAAAAGTGGTTCCAGGGTGATGTTTAGCATCTTTAGCAAGTGTTAACATGTGTAAAAAGTGGTTCCAGGGTGATGTTTAGCATTGTTAGCAGGTGTTAGCATGTGTAAAAAGTGGTTCCAGGGTGATGTTTAGCATTGTTAGCAGGTGTTAGCATGTGTAAAAAGTGGTTCCAGGGTGATGTTTAGCATTGTTAGCAGGTGTTAGCATGTGTAAAAAGTGGTTCCAGGGTGATGTTTAGCATTGTTAGCAGGTGTTAGCATGTGTAAAAAGTGGTTCCAGGGTGATGTTTAGCATTGTTAGCAGGTGTTAGCATGTGTAAAAAGTGGTTCCAGGGTGATTGTAGCATTGTTAGCAGCTGTTAGCATGTGTGAAATGTAGTTCCAGTGATGTTTAGCATTGTTAGCAGGTGTTAGCATGTGTAAAATGTAGTTCCAGGGTGATGTTTAGCATTGTTAGCAGCTGTTAGCATGTGTGAAAAGTGGTTCCAGGGTGATGTTTAGCATCTTTAGCAGCTGTTAGCATGTGTAAAAAGTGGTTCCAGAGTGATGTTTAGCATCGTTAGCAGCTGTTAGCATGTGTAAAATGTAGTTCCAGAGTGATGTTTAGCATTGTTAGCAGCTGTTAGCATGTGTAAAAAGTGGTTCCAGGGTGATGTTTAGCATTGTTAGCAGGTGTTAACATGTGTAAAAAGTGGTTCCAGAGTGATGTTTAGCATATTTAGCAGGTGTTAGCATGTGTAAAAGTGGTTCCAGGGTGATATTTAGCATCTTTAGCAGGTGTTAACATGTGTAAAAAGTGGTTCCAGGGTGATGTTTAGCATTGTTTGCAGGTGTTAGCATGTGTAAAAAGTGGTTCCAGGGTGATGTTTAGCATTGTTAGCAGGTGTTAGCATGTGTAAAAAGTGGTTCCAGGGTGATTTTAGCATTTTTAGCAGCTGTTAGCATGTGTGAAATGTAGTTCCAGAGTGATGTTTAGCATTGTTAGCAGCTGTTAGCATGTGTAAAATGTCGTTCCAGGGTGATGTTTAGCATCATTAGCAGCTGTTAGCATGTGTAAAATGTCGTTCCAGCGTGATATTTAGCATCTTTAGCAGCTGTTAGCATGTGTAAAAAGTGGTTCCAGGGTGATGTTTAGCATTGTTAGCAGGTGTTAGCATGTGTAAAAAGTGGTTCCAGGGTGATGTTTAGCATTGTTAGCAGGTGTTAGCATGTCTAAAAAGTCGTTCCAGGGTGATGTTTAGCATCTTTAGCAGCTGTTAGCATGTGTAAAATGTAGTTCCAGAGTGATGTTTAGCATTGTTAGCAGCTTTTAGCATGTGTAAAATGTAGTTCCAGAGTGATGTTTAGCATCGTTAGCAGCTGTTAGCATGTGTAAAAAGTGGTTCCAGGGTGATGTTTAGCATCTTTAGCAGGTGTTAACATGTGTAAAAAGTGGTTCCAGGGTGATGTTTAGCATCTTTAGCAGGTGTTAACATGTGTAAAAAGTCGTTCCAGCGTGATGTTTAGCATCATTAGCAGCTGTTAGCATGTGTAAAATGTCGTTCCAGCGTGATATTTAACATCATTAGCAGCTGTTAGCATGTGTAAAAAGTGGTTCCAGGGTGATATTTAGCATCGTTAGCAGCTGTTAGCATGTGTAAAAAGTGGTTCCAGGGTGATGTTTAGCATCTTTAGCAGCTGTTAGCATGTGTAAAATGTAGTTCCAGAGTGATGTTTAGCATCGTTAGCAGCTGTTAGCATGTGTAAAATGTAGTTCCATAGTGATGTTTAGCATCATTAGCAGCTGTTAGCATATGTAAAATGTCGTTCCAGCGTGATATTTAGCATCATTAGCAGCTGTTAGCATGTGTAAAATGTCGTTCCAGCGTGATATTTAGCATCATTAGCAGCTGTTAGCATGTGTAAAAAGTGGTTCCAGGGTGATATTTAGCATCGTTAGCAGCTGTTAGCATGTGTAAAAAGTGGTTCCAGGGTGATGTTTAGCATCTTTAGCAGCTGTTAGCATGTGTAAAATGAAGTTCCAGAGTGATGTTTAGCATTGTTAGCAGCTATTAGCATGTGTAAAATGTCGTTCCAGCGTGATGTTTAGCATCATTAGCAGCTGTTAGCATGTGTAAAATGTAGTTCCAGAGTGATGTTTAGCATCATTAGCAGCTGTTAGCATGTGTAAAAAGTGGTTCCAGGGTGATATTTAGCATTGTTAGCAGCTGTTAGCATGTGTAAAAAGTGGTTCCAGGGTGATGTTTAGCATCTTTAGCAGGTGTTAACATGTATAAAAAGTGGTTCCAGGGTGATGTTTAGCATCTTTAGCAGGTGTTAGCATGTGTAAAAAGTGGTTCCAGGGTGATGTTTAGCATCTTTAGCAGGTGTTAACATGTGTAAAAAGTCGTTCCAGCGTGATGTTTAGCATCATTAGCAGCTGTTAGCATGTGTAAAATGTCGTTCCAGCGTGATATTTAGCATCATTAGCAGCTGTTAGCATGTGTAAAAAGTGGTTCCAGGGTGATATTTAGCATCGTTAGCAGCTGTTAGCATGTGTAAAAAGTGGTTCCAGGGTGATGTTTAGCATCTTTAGCAGGTGTTAGCATGTGTAAAATGTAGTTCCAGAGTGATGTTTAGTATCGTTAGCAGCTGTTAGCATGTGTAAAATGTAGTTCGAGTGATGTTTAGCATCATTAGCAGCTTTTAGCATGTGTAAAATGTCGTTCCAGCGTGATATTTAGCATCATTAGCAGCTGTTAGCATGTGTAAAATGTCGTTCCAGCGTGATATTTAGCATCATTAGCAGCTGTTAGCATGTGTAAAAAGTGGTTCCAGGGTGATATTTAGCATCGTTAGCAGCTGTTAGCATGTGTAAAAAGTGCTTCCAGGGTGATATTTAGCATCATTAGCAGCTGTTAGCATGTGTAAAATGTCGTTCCAGCGTGATATTTAGCATCATTAGCAGCTGTTAGCATGTGTAAAAAGTGGTTCCAGGGTGATATTTAGCATCGTTAGCAGCTGTTAGCATGTGTAAAAAGTGGTTCCAGGGTGATGTTTAGCATCATTAGCAGCTGTTAGCATGTGTAAAATGAAGTTCCAGAGTGATGTTTAGCATTGTTAGCAGCTATTAGCATGTGTAAAAAGTGGTTCCAGGGTGATATTTAGCATTGTTAGCAGCTGTTAGCATGTGTAAAAAGTGGTTCCAGGGTGATGTTTAGCATCTTTAGCAGGTGTTAACATGTATAAAAAGTGGTTCCAGGGTGATGTTTAGCATCATTAGCAGCTGTTAGCATGTGTAAAATGTCGTTCCAGCGTGATATTTAGCATCATTAGCAGCTTTTAGCATGTGTAAAAAGTGGTTCCAGGGTGATATTTAGCATCGTTAGCAGCTGTTAGCATGTGTAAAAAGTGGTTCCAGGGTGATGTTTAGCATCTTTAGCAGGTGTTAGCATGTGTAAAATGTAGTTCCAGAGTGATGTTTAGCATCGTTAGCAGCTGTTAGCATGTGTAAAATGTAGTTCGAGTGATGTTTAGCATCATTAGCAGCTGTTAGCATGTGTAAAATGTCGTTCCAGCGTGATATTTAGCATCATTCGCAGCTGTTAGCATGTGTAAAATGTCGTTCCAGCGTGATATTTAGCATCATTAGCAGCTGTTAGCATGTGTAAAAAGTGGTTCCAGGGTGATATTTAGCATCGTTAGCAGCTGTTAGCATGTGTAAAAAGTGCTTCCAGGGTGATGTTTAGCATCTTTAGCAGCTGTTAGCATGTGTAAAATGAAGTTCCAGGGTGATGTTTAGCATCTTTAGCAGCTGTTAGCATGTGTAAAATGTAGTTCCAGAGTGACGTTTAGCATTGTTAGCAGCTGTTAGCATGTGTAAAATGTAGTTCCAGAGTGATGTTTAGCATCGTTAGCAGCTGTTAGCATGTGTAAAAAGTGGTTCCAGGGTGATGTTTAGCATCTTTAGCAGGTGTTAACGTGTAAAAAGTGGTTCCAGGGTGATATTTAGCATCGTTAGCAGCTGTTAGCATGTGTAAAAAGTGGTTCCAGGGTGATGTTTAGCATCTTTAGCAGCTGTTAGCATGTGTAAAATGTAGTTCCAGAGTGATGTTTAGCATCGTTAGCAGCTGTTAGCATGTGTAAAATGTAGTTCCAGAGTGATGTTTAGCATCATTAGCAGCTGTTAGCATGTGTAAAATGTCGTTCCAGCGTGATATTTAGCATCATTAGCAGCTGTTAGCATGTGTAAAAAGTGGTTCCAGGGTGATATTTAGCATCGTTAGCAGCTGTTAGCATGTGTAAAAAGTGGTTCCAGGGTGATATTTAGCATCGTTAGCAGCTGTTAGCATGTGTAAAAAGTGGTTCCAGGGTGATGTTTAGCATCTTTAGCAGCTGTTAGCATGTGTAAAATGTAGTTCCAGAGTGATGTTTAGCATCGTTAGCAGCTGTTAGCATGTGTAAAATGTAGTTCCAGAGTGATGTTTAGCATCATTAGCAGCTGTTAGCATGTGTAAAATGTCGTTCCAGCGTGATATTTAGCATCATTAGCAGCTGTTAGCATGTGTAAAAAGTGGTTCCAGGGTGATATTTAGCATCGTTAGCAGCTGTTAGCATGTGTAAAAAGTGGTTCCAGGGTGATGTTTAGCATCTTTAGCAGCTGTTAGCATGTGTAAAATGAAGTTCCAGAGTGATGTTTAGCATTGTTAGCAGCTATTAGCATGTGTAAAATGTCGTTCCAGCGTGATGTTTAGCATCATTAGCAGCTGTTAGCATGTGTAAAATGTAGTTCCAGAGTGATGTTTAGCATCATTAGCAGCTGTTAGCATGTGTAAAAAGTGGTTCCAGGGTGATATTTAGCATTGTTAGCAGCTGTTAGCATGTGTAAAAAGTGGTTCCAGGGTGATGTTTAGCATCTTTAGCAGGTGTTAACATGTATAAAAAGTGGTTCCAGGGTGATGTTTAGCATCTTTAGCAGGTGTTAGCATGTGTAAAAAGTGGTTCCAGGGTGATGTTTAGCATCTTTAGCAGGTATTAACATGTGTAAAAAGTCGTTCCAGCGTGATGTTTAGCATCATTAGCAGCTGTTAGCATGTGTAAAAAGTGGTTCCAGGGTGATATTTAGCATCATTAGCAGCTGTTAGCATGTGTAAAATGTCGTTCCAGCGTGATATTTAGCATCATTAGCAGCTGTTAGCATGTGTAAAAAGTGGTTCCAGGGTGATATTTAGCATCGTTAGCAGCTGTTAGCATGTGTAAAAAGTGGTTCCAGGGTGATGTTTAGCATCTTTAGCAGCTGTTAGCATGTGTAAAATGAAGTTCCAGAGTGATGTTTAGCATTGTTAGCAGCTATTAGCATGTGTAAAAAGTGGTTCCAGGGTGATATTTAGCATTGTTAGCAGCTGTTAGCATGTGTAAAAAGTGGTTCCAGGGTGATGTTTAGCATCTTTAGCAGGTGTTAACATGTATAAAAAAGTGGTTCCAGGGTGATGTTTAGCATTGTTTGCAGGTGTTAGCATGTGTAAAAAGTGGTTCCAGGGTGATGTTTAGCATTGTTAGCAGGTGTTAGCATGTGTAAAAAGTGGTTCCAGGGTGATTTTAGCATTTTTAGCAGCTGTTAGCATGTGTGAAATGTAGTTCCAGAGTGATGTTTAGCATTGTTAGCAGCTGTTAGCATGTGTAAAATGTCGTTCCAGGGTGATGTTTAGCATCATTAGCAGCTGTTAGCATGTGTAAAATGTCGTTCCAGCGTGATATTTAGCATCTTTAGCAGCTGTTAGCATGTGTAAAAAGTGGTTCCAGGGTGATGTTTAGCATTGTTAGCAGGTGTTAGCATGTGTAAAAAGTGGTTCCAGGGTGATGTTTAGCATTGTTAGCAGGTGTTAGCATGTCTAAAAAGTCGTTCCAGGGTGATGTTTAGCATCTTTAGCAGCTGTTAGCATGTGTAAAATGTAGTTCCAGAGTGATGTTTAGCATTGTTAGCAGCTTTTAGCATGTGTAAAATGTAGTTCCAGAGTGATGTTTAGCATCGTTAGCAGCTGTTAGCATGTGTAAAAAGTGGTTCCAGGGTGATGTTTAGCATCTTTAGCAGGTGTTAACATGTGTAAAAAGTGGTTCCAGGGTGATGTTTAGCATCTTTAGCAGGTGTTAACATTTGTAAAAAGTCGTTCCAGCGTGATGTTTAGCATCATTAGCAGCTGTTAGCATGTGTAAAAAGTGGTTCCAGGGTGATATTTAGCATCGTTAGCAGCTGTTAGCATGTGTAAAAAGTGGTTCCAGGGTGATGTTTAGCATCTTTAGCAGCTGTTAGCATGTGTAAAATGTAGTTCCAGAGTGATGTTTAGCATCGTTAGCAGCTGTTAGCATGTGTAAAATGTAGTTCCATAGTGATGTTTAGCATCATTAGCAGCTGTTAGCATATGTAAAATGTCGTTCCAGCGTGATATTTAGCATCATTAGCAGCTGTTAGCATGTGTAAAATGTCGTTCCAGCGTGATATTTAGCATCATTAGCAGCTGTTAGCATGTGTAAAAAGTGGTTCCAGGGTGATATTTAGCATCGTTAGCAGCTGTTAGCATGTGTAAAAAGTGGTTCCAGGGTGATATTTAGCATTGTTAGCAGCTGTTAGCATGTGTAAAAAGTGGTTCCAGGGTGATGTTTAGCATCTTTAGCAGGTGTTAACATGTATAAAAAGTGGTTCCAGGGTGATGTTTAGCATCTTTAGCAGGTGTTAGCATGTGTAAAAAGTGGTTCCAGGGTGATGTTTAGCATCTTTAGCAGGTGTTAACATGTGTAAAAAGTCGTTCCAGCGTGATGTTTAGCATCATTAGCAGCTGTTAGCATGTGTAAAATGTCGTTCCAGCGTGATATTTAGCATCATTAGCAGCTGTTAGCATGTGTAAAAAGTGGTTCCAGGGTGATATTTAGCATCGTTAGCAGCTGTTAGCATGTGTAAAAAGTGGTTCCAGGGTGATGTTTAGCATCTTTAGCAGGTGTTAGCATGTGTAAAATGTAGTTCCAGAGTGATGTTTAGCATCGTTAGCAGCTGTTAGCATGTGTAAAATGTAGTTCGAGTGATGTTTAGCATCATTAGCAGCTTTTAGCATGTGTAAAATGTCGTTCCAGCGTGATATTTAGCATCATTCGCAGCTGTTAGCATGTGTAAAATGTCGTTCCAGCGTGATATTTAGCATCATTAGCAGCTGTTAGCATGTGTAAAAAGTGGTTCCAGGGTGATATTTAGCATCGTTAGCAGCTGTTAGCATGTGTAAAAAGTGCTTCCAGGGTGATATTTAGCATCATTAGCAGCTGTTAGCATGTGTAAAATGTCGTTCCAGCGTGATATTTAGCATCATTAGCAGCTGTTAGCATGTGTAAAAAGTGGTTCCAGGGTGATATTTAGCATCGTTAGCAGCTGTTAGCATGTGTAAAAAGTGGTTCCAGGGTGATGTTTAGCATCTTTAGCAGCTGTTAGCATGTGTAAAATGAAGTTCCAGAGTGATGTTTAGCATTGTTAGCAGCTATTAGCATGTGTAAAAAGTGGTTCCAGGGTGATATTTAGCATTGTTAGCAGCTGTTAGCATGTGTAAAAAGTGGTTCCAGGGTGATGTTTAGCATCTTTAGCAGGTGTTAACATGTATAAAAAGTGGTTCCAGGGTGATGTTTAGCATCATTAGCAGCTGTTAGCATGTGTAAAATGTCGTTCCAGCGTGATATTTAGCATCATTAGCAGCTGTTAGCATGTGTAAAAAGTGGTTCCAGGGTGATATTTAGCATCGTTAGCAGCTGTTAGCATGTGTAAAAAGTGGTTCCAGGGTGATGTTTAGCATCTTTAGCAGGTGTTAGCATGTGTAAAATGTAGTTCCAGAGTGATGTTTAGCATCGTTAGCAGCTGTTAGCATGTGTAAAATGTAGTTCGAGTGATGTTTAGCATCATTAGCAGCTGTTAGCATGTGTAAAATGTAGTTCCAGCGTGATATTTAGCATCATTCGCAGCTGTTAGCATGTGTAAAATGTCGTTCCAGCGTGATATTTAGCATCATTAGCAGCTGTTAGCATGTGTAAAAAGTGGTTCCAGGGTGATATTTAGCATCGTTAGCAGCTGTTAGCATGTGTAAAAAGTGGTTCCAGGGTGATGTTTAGCATCTTTAGCAGCTGTTAGCATGTGTAAAATGAAGTTCCAGGGTGATGTTTAGCATCTTTAGCAGCTGTTAGCATGTGTAAAATGTAGTTCCAGAGTGACGTTTAGCATTGTTAGCAGCTTTTAGCATGTGTAAAATGTAGTTCCAGAGTGATGTTTAGCATCGTTAGCAGCTGTTAGCATGTGTAAAAAGTGGTTCCAGGGTGATGTTTAGCATCTTTAGCAGGTGTTAACGTGTAAAAAGTGGTTCCAGGGTGATGTTTAGCATCTTTAGCAGGTGTTAGCATGTGTAAAAAGTGGTTCCAGGGTGATGTTTAGCATCTTTAGCAGGTGTTAACATGTGTAAAAAGTCGTTCCAGCGTGATGTTTAGCATCATTAGCAGCTGTTAGCATGTGTAAAATGTCGTTCCAGCGTGATATTTAACATCATTAGCAGCTGTTAGCATGTGTAAAAAGTGGTTCCAGGGTGATATTTAGCATCGTTAGCAGCTGTTAGCATGTGTAAAAAGTGGTTCCAGGGTGATGTTTAGCATCTTTAGCAGCTGTTAGCATGTGTAAAATGTAGTTCCAGAGTGATGTTTAGCATCGTTAGCAGCTGTTAGCATGTGTAAAATGTAGTTCCAGAGTGATGTTTAGCATCATTAGCAGCTGTTAGCATGTGTAAAATGTCGTTCCAGCGTGATATTTAGCATCATTAGCAGCTGTTAGCATGTGTAAAATGTCGTTCCAGCGTGATATTTAGCATCATTAGCAGCTGTTAGCATGTGTAAAAAGTGGTTCCAGGGTGATATTTAGCATCGTTAGCAGCTGTTAGCATGTGTAAAAAGTGGTTCCAGGGTGATGTTTAGCATCTTTAGCAGCTGTTAGCATGTGTAAAATGAAGTTCCAGAGTGATGTTTAGCATTGTTAGCAGCTATTAGCATGTGTAAAATGTCGTTCCAGCGTGATGTTTAGCATCATTAGCAGCTGTTAGCATGTGTAAAATGTAGTTCCAGAGTGATGTTTAGCATCATTAGCAGCTGTTAGCATGTGTAAAAAGTGGTTCCAGGGTGATATTTAGCATTGTTAGCAGCTGTTAGCATGTGTAAAAAGTGGTTCCAGGGTGATGTTTAGCATCTTTAGCAGGTGTTAACATGTATAAAAAGTGGTTCCAGGGTGATGTTTAGCATCTTTAGCAGGTGTTAGCATGTGTAAAAAGTGGTTCCAGGGTGATGTTTAGCATCTTTAGCAGGTATTAACATGTGTAAAAAGTCGTTCCAGCGTGATGTTTAGCATCATTAGCAGCTGTTAGCATGTGTAAAAAGTGGTTCCAGGGTGATATTTAGCATCGTTAGCAGCTGTTAGCATGTGTAAAAAGTGGTTCCAGGGTGATGTTTAGCATCTTTAGCAGCTGTTAGCATGTGTAAAATGTAGTTCCAGAGTGATGTTTAGCATCGTTAGCAGCTGATAGCATGTGTAAAATGTAGTTCCAGAGTGATGTTTAGCATCATTAGCAGCTGTTAGCATGTGTAAAATGTCGTTCCAGCGTGATATTTAGCATCATTAGCAGCTGTTAGCATGTGTAAAATGTCGTTCCAGCGTGATATTTAGCATCATTAGCAGCTGTTAGCATGTGTAAAAAGTGGTTCCAGGGTGATATTTAGCATCGTTAGCAGCTGTTAGCATGTGTAAAAAGTGGTTCCAGGGTGATGTTTAGCATCTTTAGCAGCTGTTAGCATGTGTAAAATGAAGTTCCAGAGTGATGTTTAGCATTGTTAGCAGCTATTAGCATGTGTAAAATGTCGTTCCAGCGTGATGTTTAGCATCATTAGCAGCTGTTAGCATGTGTAAAATGTAGTTCCAGAGTGATGTTTAGCATCATTAGCAGCTGTTAGCATGTGTAAAAAGTGGTTCCAGGGTGATATTTAGCATTGTTAGCAGCTGTTAGCATGTGTAAAAAGTGGTTCCAGGCCGATGTTTAGCATCTTTAGCAGCTGTTAGCATGTATAAAAAGTGGTTCCAGGGTGATGTTTAGCATCTTTAGCAGGTTTTAGCATGTGTAAAAAGTGGTTCCAGGGTGATGTTTAGCATCTTTAGCAGGTGTTAACATGTGTAAAAAGTCGTTCCAGCGTGATGTTTAGCATCATTAGCAGCTGTTAGCATGTGTAAAATGTCGTTCCAGCGTGATATTTAGCATCATTAGCAGCTGTTAGCATGTGTAAAAAGTGGTTCCAGGGTGATATTTAGCATCGTTAGCAGCTGTTAGCATGTGTAAAAAGTGGTTCCAGGGTGATGTTTAGCATCTTTAGCAGGTGTTAGCATGTGTAAAATGTAGTTCCAGAGTGATGTTTAGCATCGTTAGCAGCTGTTAGCATGTGTAAAATGTAGTTCGAGTGATGTTTAGCATCATTAGCAGCTGTTAGCATGTGTAAAATGTCGTTCCAGCGTGATATTTAGCATCATTCGCAGCTGTTAGCATGTGTAAAATGTCGTTCCAGAGTGATGTTTAGCATCATTAGCAGCTGTTAGCATGTGTAAAAAGTGGTTCCAGGGTGATATTTAGCATTGTTAGCAGCTGTTAGCATGTGTAAAAAGTGGTTCCAGGGTGATGTTTAGCATCTTTAGCAGGTGTTAACATGTGTAAAAAGTCGTTCCAGCGTGATGTTTAGCATCATTAGCAGCTGTTAGCATGTGTAAAAAGTGGTTCCAGGGTGATATTTAGCATCGTTAGCAGCTGTTAGCATGTGTAAAAAGTGGTTCCAGGGTGATGTTTAGCATCTTTAGCAGGTGTTAGCATGTGTAAAATGTAGTTCCAGAGTGATGTTTAGCATCGTTAGCAGCTGTTAGCATGTGTAAAATGTAGTTCGAGTGATGTTTAGCATCATTAGCAGCTGTTAGCATGTGTAAAATGTCGTTCCAGCGTGATATTTAGCATCATTCGCAGCTGTTAGCATGTGTAAAATGTCGTTCCAGCGTGATATTTAGCATCATTAGCAGCTGTTAGCATGTGTAAAAAATGGTTCCAGGGTGATATTTAGCATCGTTAGCAGCTGTTAGCATGTGTAAAAAGTGCTTCCAGGGTGATGTTTAGCATCTTTAGCAGCTGTTAGCATGTGTAAAATGAAGTTCCAGGGTGATGTTTAGCATCTTTAGCAGCTGTTAGCATGTGTAAAATGTAGTTCCAGAGTGATGTTTAGCATTGTTAGCAGCTTTTAGCATGTGTAAAATGTAGTTCCAGAGTGATGTTTAGCATCGTTAGCAGCTGTTAGCATGTGTAAAAAGTGGTTCCAGGGTGATGTTTAGCATCTTTAGCAGGTGTTAACGTGTAAAAAGTGGTTCCAGGGTGATGTTTAGCATCTTTAGCAGGTGTTAGCATGTGTAAAAAGTGGTTCCAGGGTGATGTTTAGCATCTTTAGCAGGTGTTAACATGTGTAAAAAGTCGTTCCAGCGTGATGTTTAGCATCATTAGCAGCTGTTAGCATGTGTAAAATGTCGTTCCAGCGTGATATTTAACATCATTAGCAGCTGTTAGCATGTGTAAAAAGTGGTTCCAGGGTGATATTTAGCATCGTTAGCAGCTGTTAGCATGTGTAAAAAGTGGTTCCAGGGTGATGTTTAGCATCTTTAGCAGCTGTTAGCATATGTAAAATGTAGTTCCAGAGTGATGTTTAGCATCGTTAGCAGCTGTTAGCATGTGTAAAATGTAGTTCCAGAGTGATGTTTAGCATCATTAGCAGCTGTTAGCATGTGTAAAATGTCGTTCCAGCGTGATATTTAGCATCATTAGCAGCTGTTAGCATGTGTAAAATGTCGTTCCAGCGTGATATTTAGCATCATTAGCAGCTGTTAGCATGTGTAAAAAGTGGTTCCAGGGTGATATTTAGCATCGTTAGCAGCTGTTAGCATGTGTAAAAAGTGGTTCCAGGGTGATGTTTAGCATCTTTAGCAGCTGTTAGCATGTGTAAAATGAAGTTCCAGAGTGATGTTTAGCATTGTTAGCAGCTATTAGCATGTGTAAAATGTCGTTCCAGCGTGATGTTTAGCATCATTAGCAGCTGTTAGCATGTGTAAAATGTAGTTCCAGAGTGATGTTTAGCATCATTAGCAGCTGTTAGCATGTGTAAAAAGTGGTTCCAGGGTGATATTTAGCATTGTTAGCAGCTGTTAGCATGTGTAAAAAGTGGTTCCAGGGTGATGTTTAGCATCTTTAGCAGGTGTTAACATGTGTAAAAAGTCGTTCCAGCGTGATGTTTAGCATCATTAGCAGCTGTTAGCATGTGTAAAAAGTGGTTCCAGGGTGATATTTAGCATCGTTAGCAGCTGTTAGCATGTGTAAAAAGTGGTTCCAGGGTGATGTTTAGCATCTTTAGCAGCTGTTAGCATGTGTAAAATGTAGTTCCAGAGTGATGTTTAGCATCGTTAGCAGCTGTTAGCATGTGTAAAATGTAGTTCCAGAGTGATGTTTAGCATCATTAGCAGCTGTTAGCATGTGTAAAATGTCGTTCCAGCGTGATATTTAGCATCATTAGCAGCTGTTAGCATGTGTAAAATGTCGTTCCAGCGTGATATTTAGCATCATTAGCAGCTGTTAGCATGTGTAAAAAGTGGTTCCAGGGTGATATTTAGCATCGTTAGCAGCTGTTAGCATGTGTAAAAAGTGGTTCCAGGGTGATGTTTAGCATCTTTAGCAGCTGTTAGCATGTGTAAAATGAAGTTCCAGAGTGATGTTTAGCATTGTTAGCAGCTATTAGCATGTGTAAAATGTCGTTCCAGCGTGATGTTTAGCATCATTAGCAGCTGTTAGCATGTGTAAAATGTAGTTCCAGAGTGATGTTTAGCATCATTAGCAGCTGTTAGCATGTGTAAAAAGTGGTTCCAGGGTGATATTTAGCATTGTTAGCAGCTGTTAGCATGTGTAAAAAGTGGTTCCAGTGTGATGTTTAGCATCTTTAGCAGGTGTTAACATGTGTAAAAAGTCGTTCCAGCGTGATGTTTAGCATCATTAGCAGCTGTTAGCATGTGTAAAATGTCGTTCCAGCGTGATATTTAGCATCATTAGCAGCTGTTAGCATGTGTAAAAAGTGGTTCCAGGGTGATATTTAGCATCGTTAGCAGCTGTTAGCATGTGTAAAAAGTGGTTCCAGGGTGATGTTTAGCATCTTTAGCAGGTGTTAGCATGTGTAAAATGTAGTTCCAGAGTGATGTTTAGCATCGTTAGCAGCTGTTAGCATGTGTAAAATGTAGTTCGAGTGATGTTTAGCATCATTAGCAGCTGTTAGCATGTGTAAAATGTCGTTCCAGCGTGATATTTAGCATCATTCGCAGCTGTTAGCATGTGTAAAAAGTGCTTCCAGGGTGATGTTTAGCATCTTTAGCAGCTGTTAGCATGTGTAAAATGAAGTTCCAGAGTGATGTTTAGCATTGTTAGCAGCTATTAGCATGTGTAAAATGTCATTCCAGCGTGATGTTTAGCATCATTAGCAGCTGTTAGCATGTGTAAAATGTCGTTCCAGCGTGAATTTTAGCATCATTAGCAGCTGTTAGCATGTGTAAAAGTGGTTCCAGGCTGATATTTAGCATCTCTTGCAGCTGTTAGCATGTGTAAAAAGTGCTTCCAGGGTGATGTTTAGCATCTTTAGCAGGTGTTAACATGTGTAAAAAGTGGTTCCAGGGTGATGTTTAGCATTGTTAGCAGGTGTTGGCATGTGTAAAAAGTGGTTCCAGGGTGATGTTTAGCATCTTTAGCAGGTGTTAACGTGTAAAAAGTGGTTCCAGGGTGATGTTTAGCATCTCTTGCAGCTGTTAGCATGTGTAAAAAGTGCTTCCAGGGTGATGTTTAGCATCTTTAGCAGGTGTTAACATGTGTAAAAAGTGGTTCCAGGGTGATGTTTAGCATTGTTAGCAGGTGTTGGCATGTGTAAAAAGTGGTTCCAGGGTGATGTTTAGCATCTTTAGCAGGTGTTAACGTGTAAAAAGTGGTTCCAGGGTGATGTTTAGCATTGTTAGCAGGTGTTAGCATGTGTAAAAAGTGGTTCCAGGGTGATGTTTAGCATTGTTAGCAGGTGTTAGCATGTGTAAAAAGTGGTTCCAGGGTGATGTTTAGCATTGTTAGCAGGTGTTAGCATGTGTAAAAATTGGTTCCAGGGTGATGTTTAGCATTGTTAGCAGGTGTTAGCATGTGTAAAAAGTGGTTCCAGGGTGATGTTTAGCATCTTTAGCAGCTGTTAGCATGTGTATAATGTAGTTCCAGAGTGATGTTTAGCATTGTTAGCAGGTGTTAGCATGTGTAAAAAGTGGTTCCAGGGTGATGTTTAGCATTGTTAGCAGGTGTTAGCATGTGTAAAAAGTGGTTCCAGGGTGATGTTTAGCATCTTTAGCAGGTGTTAGCATGTGTAAAAAGTGGTTCCAGAGTGATGTTTAGCATCGTTAGCAGCTGTTAGCATGTGTAAAATGTCGTTCCAGCGTGATATTTAGCATCATTAGCAGCTGTTAGCATGTGTAAAAAGTGGTTCCAGGGTGATATTTAGCATCGTTAGCAGCTGTTAGCATGTGTAAAAAGTGGTTCCAGGGTGATATTTAGCATCTTTAGCAGGTGTTAACATGTGTAAAAAGTGGTTCCAGGGTGATGTTTAGCATCTTTAGCAGGTGTTAGCATGTGTAAAAAGTGGTTCCAGGGTGATGTTTAGCATCTTTAGCAGGTGTTAACATGTGTAAAAAGTGGTGCCAGGTTGATGTTTAGCATTGTTAGCAGGTGTTGGCATGTGTAAAAAGTGGTTCCAGGGTGATGTTTAGCATCTTTAGCAGGTGTTAACATGTGTAAAAAGTGGTTCCAGGGTGATGTTTAGCATCGTTAGCAGCTGTTAGCATGTGTAAAATGTCGTTCCAGCGTGATATTTAGCATCATTAGCAGCTGTTAGCATGTGTAAAAAGTGGTTCCAGGGTGATATTTAGCATCGTTAGCAGCTGTTAGCATGTGTAAAAAGTGGTTCCAGGGTGATATTTAGCATCTTTAGCAGCTGTTAGCATGTGTATAATGTAGTTCCAGAGTGATGTTTAGCATTGTTAGCAGGTGTTAGCATGTGTAAAAAGTGGTTCCAGGGTGATGTTTAGCATTGTTAGCAGGTGTTAGCATGTGTAAAAAGTGGTTCCAGGGTGATGTTTAGCATCTTTAGCAGGTGTTAGCATGTGTAAAAAGTGGTTCCAGAGTGATGTTTAGCATCGTTAGCAGCTGTTAGCATGTGTAAAATGTCGTTCCAGCGTGATATTTAGCATCATTAGCAGCTGTTAGCATGTGTAAAAAGTGGTTCCAGGGTGATATTTAGCATCGTTAGCAGCTGTTAGCATGTGTAAAAAGTGGTTCCAGGGTGATATTTAGCATCTTTAGCAGGTGTTAACATGTGTAAAAAGTGGTTCCAGGGTGATGTTTAGCATCTTTAGCAGGTGTTAGCATGTGTAAAAAGTGGTTCCAGGGTGATGTTTAGCATCTTTAGCAGGTGTTAACATGTGTAAAAAGTGGTGCCAGGTTGATGTTTAGCATTGTTAGCAGGTGTTGGCATGTGTAAAAAGTGGTTCCAGGGTGATGTTTAGCATCTTTAGCAGGTGTTAACATGTGTAAAAAGTGGTTCCAGGGTGATGTTTAGCATTGTTAGCAGGTGTTAGCATGTGTAAAAAGTGGTTCCAGGGTGATGTTTAGCATTGTTAGCAGGTGTTAGCATGTGTAAAAAGTGGTTCCAGGGTGATGTTTAGCATTGTTAGCAGGTGTTAGCATGTGTAAAAAGTGGTTCCAGGGTGATGTTTAGCATTGTTAGCAGGTGTTAGCATGTGTAAAAAGTGGTTCCAGGGTGATTTTAGCATTGTTAGCAGCTGTTAGCATGTGTGAAATGTAGTTCCAGAGTGATGTTTAGCATTGTTAGCAGGTGTTAGCATGTGTAAAATGTAGTTCCAGGGTGATGTTTAGCATTGTTAGCAGCTGTTAGCATGTGTGAAAAGTGGTTCCAGGGTGATGTTTAGCATCATTAGCAGCTGTTAGCATGTGTAAAAAGTGGTTCCAGAGTGATGTTTAGCATCGTTAGCAGCTGTTAGCATGTGTAAAATGTAGTTCCAGAGTGATGTTTAGCATTGTTAGCAGCTGTTAGCATGTGTAAAATGTCGTTCCAGCGTGATATTTAGCATCATTAGCAGCTGTTAGCATGTGTAAAAAGTGGTTCCAGGGTGATGTTTAGCATCGTTAGCAGCTGTTAGCATGTGTAAAAAGTGGTTCCAGGGTGATGTTTAGCATCTTTAGCAGGTGTTAACATGTGTAAAAAGTGGTTCCAGGGTGATGTTTAGCATATTTAGCAGGTGTTAGCATGTGTAAAAGTGGTTCCAGGGTGATATTTAGCATCTTTAGCAGGTGTTAACATGTGTAAAAAGTGGTTCCAGGGTGATGTTTAGCATTGTTTGCAGGTGTTAGCATGTGTAAAAAGTGGTTCCAGGGTGATGTTTAGCATTGTTAGCAGGTGTTAGCATGTGTAAAAAGTGGTTCCAGGGTGATGTTTAGCATTGTTAGCAGGTGTTAGCATGTGTAAAAAGTGGTTCCAGGGTGATTTTAGCATTGTTAGCAGCTGTTAGCATGTGTGAAATGTAGTTCCAGAGTGATGTTTAGCATTGTTAGCAGCTGTTAGCATGTGTAAAATGTCGTTCCAGGGTGATGTTTAGCATCATTAGCAGCTGTTAGCATGTGTAAAATGTCGTTCCAGCGTGATATTTAGCATCTTTAGCAGCTGTTAGCATGTGTAAAAAGTGGTTCCAGGGTGATGTTTAGCATTGTTAGCAGGTGTTAGCATGTGTAAAAAGTGGTTCCAGGGTGATGTTTAGCATTGTTAGCAGGTGTTAGCATGTCTAAAAAGTCGTTCCAGGGTGATGTTTAGCATCTTTAGCAGCTGTTAGCATGTGTAAAATGTAGTTCCAGAGTGATGTTTAGCATTGTTAGCAGCTTTTAGCATGTGTAAAATGTAGTTCCAGAGTGATGTTTAGCATCGTTAGCAGCTGTTAGCATGTGTAAAAAGTGGTTCCAGGGTGATGTTTAGCATCTTTAGCAGGTGTTAACATGTGTAAAAAGTGGTTCCAGGGTGATGTTTAGCATCTTTAGCAGGTGTTAGCATGTGTAAAAAGTGGTTCCAGGGTGATGTTTAGCATCTTTAGCAGGTGTTAACATGTGTAAAAAGTCGTTCCAGCGTGATGTTTAGCATCATTAGCAGCTGTTAGCATGTGTAAAATGTCGTTCCAGCGTGATATTTAACATCATTAGCAGCTGTTAGCATGTGTAAAAAGTGGTTCCAGGGTGATATTTAGCATCGTTAGCAGCTGTTAGCATGTGTAAAAAGTGGTTCCAGGGTGATGTTTAGCATCTTTAGCAGCTGTTAGCATGTGTAAAATGTAGTTCCAGAGTGATGTTTAGCATCGTTAGCAGCTGTTAGCATGTGTAAAATGTAGTTCCATAGTGATGTTTAGCATCATTAGCAGCTGTTAGCATGTGTAAAATGTCGTTCCAGCGTGGTATTTAGCATCATTAGCAGCTGTTAGCATGTGTAAAATGTCGTTCCAGCGTGATATTTAGCATCATTAGCAGCTGTTAGCATGTGTAAAAAGTGGTTCCAGGGTGATATTTAGCATCGTTAGCAGCTGTTAGCATGTGTAAAAAGTGGTTCCAGGGTGATGTTTAGCATCTTTAGCAGCTGTTAGCATGTGTAAAATGAAGTTCCAGAGTGATGTTTAGCATTGTTAGCAGCTATTAGCATGTGTAAAATGTCGTTCCAGCGTGATGTTTAGCATCATTAGCAGCTGTTAGCATGTGTAAAATGTAGTTCCAGAGTGATGTTTAGCATCTTTAGCAGGTGTTAGCATGTGTAAAAAGTGGTTCCAGGGTGATGTTTAGCATCTTTAGCAGGTGTTAACATGTGTAAAAAGTCGTTCCAGCGTGATGTTTAGCATCATTAGCAGCTTTTAGCATGTGTAAAATGTCGTTCCAGCGTGATATTTAGCATCATTAGCAGCTGTTAGCATGTGTAAAAAGTGGTTCCAGGGTGATATTTAGCATCGTTAGCAGCTGTTAGCATGTGTAAAAAGTGGTTCCAGGGTGATGTTTAGCATCTTTAGCAGGTGTTAGCATGTGTAAAATGTAGTTCCAGAGTGATGTTTAGCATCGTTAGCAGCTGTTAGCATGTGTAAAATGTAGTTCGAGTGATGTTTAGCATCATTAGCAGCTGTTAGCATGTGTAAAATGTCGTTCCAGAGTGATATTTAGCATCATTCGCAGCTGTTAGCATGTGTAAAATGTCGTTCCAGCGTGATATTTAGCATCATTAGCAGCTGTTAGCATGTGTAAAAAGTGGTTCCAGGGTGATATTTAGCATCGTTAGCAGCTGTTAGCATGTGTAAAAAGTGCTTCCAGGGTGATGTTTAGCATCATTAGCAGCTGTTAGCATGTGTAAAATGTCGTTCCAGCGTGATATTTAGCATCTTTAGCAGCTGTTAGCATGTGTAAAAAGTGGTTCCAGGGTGATGTTTAGCATTGTTAGCAGGTGTTAGCATGTGTAAAAAGTGGTTCCAGGGTGATGTTTAGCATTGTTAGCAGGTGTTAGCATGTCTAAAAAGTGCTTCCAGGGTGATGTTTAGCATCATTAGCAGCTGTTAGCATGTGTAAAATGTCGTTCCAGCGTGATATTTAGCATCTTTAGCAGCTGTTAGCATGTGTAAAAAGTGGTTCCAGGGTGATGTTTAGCATTGTTAGCAGGTGTTAGCATGTGTAAAAAGTGGTTCCAGGGTGATGTTTAGCATTGTTAGCAGGTGTTAGCATGTCTAAAAAGTCGTTCCAGGGTGATGTTTAGCATCTTTAGCAGCTGTTAGCATGTGTAAAATGTAGTTCCAGAGTGATGTTTAGCATTGTTAGCAGCTTTTAGCATGTGTAAAAAGTGGTTCCAGGGTGATGTTTAGCATCTTTAGCAGCTGTTAGCATGTGTAAAATGTCGTTCCAGCGTGATATTTAACATCATTAGCAGCTGTTAGCATGTGTAAAAAGTGGTTCCAGGGTGATATTTAGCATCGTTAGCAGCTGTTAGCATGTGTAAAAAGTGGTTCCAGGGTGATGTTTAGCATCTTTAGCAGCTGTTAGCATGTGTAAAATGTAGTTCCAGAGTGATGTTTAGCATCGTTAGCAGCTGTTAGCATGTGTAAAATGTCGTTCCAGCGTGATATTTAGCATCATTAGCAGCTGTTAGCATGTGTAAAAAGTGGTTCCAGGGTGATATTTAGCATCGTTAGCAGCTGTTAGCATGTGTAAAAAGTGCTTCCAGGGTGATGTTTAGCATCTTTAGCAGCTGTTAGCATGTGTAAAATGAAGTTCCAGAGTGATGTTTAGCATTGTTAGCAGCTATTAGCATGTGTAAAATGTCATTCCAGCGTGATGTTTAGCATCATTAGCAGCTGTTAGCATGTGTAAAATGTCGTTCCAGCGTGAATTTTAGCATCATTAGCAGCTGTTAGCATGTGTAAAAGTGGTTCCAGGCTGATATTTAGCATCTCTTGCAGCTGTTAGCATGTGTAAAAAGTGCTTCCAGGGTGATGTTTAGCATCTTTAGCAGGTGTTAACATGTGTAAAAAGTGGTTCCAGGGTGATGTTTAGCATTGTTAGCAGGTGTTGGCATGTGTAAAAAGTGGTTCCAGGGTGATGTTTAGCATCTTTAGCAGGTGTTAACGTGTAAAAAGTGGTTCCAGGGTGATGTTTAGCATTGTTAGCAGGTGTTAGCATGTGTAAAAAGTGGTTCCAGGGTGATGTTTAGCATTGTTAGCAGGTGTTAGCATGTGTAAAAAGTGGTTCCAGGGTGATGTTTAGCATTGTTAGCAGGTGTTAGCATGTGTAAAAATTGGTTCCAGGGTGATGTTTAGCATTGTTAGCAGGTGTTAGCATGTGTAAAAAGTGGTTCCAGGGTGATGTTTAGCATCTTTAGCAGCTGTTAGCATGTGTAAAATGTAGTTCCAGAGTGATGTTTAGTATTGTTAGCAGGTGTTAGCATGTGTAAAAAGTGGTTCCAGGGTGATGTTTAGCATTGTTAGCAGGTGTTAGCATGTGTAAAAAGTGGTTCCAGGGTGATGTTTAGCATCTTTAGCAGGTGTTAGCATGTGTAAAAAGTGGTTCCAGAGTGATGTTTAGCATCGTTAGCAGCTGTTAGCATGTGTAAAATGTAGTTCCAGAGTGATGTTTAGCATTGTTAGCAGCTGTTAGCATGTGTAAAATGTCGTTCCAGCGTGATATTTAGCATCATTAGCAGCTGTTAGCATGTGTAAAAAGTGGTTCCAGGGTGATATTTAGCATCTTTAGCAGGTGTTAACATGTGTAAAAAGTGGTTCCAGGGTGATGTTTAGCATCTTTAGCAGGTGTTAGCATGTGTCAAATGTAGTTCCAGAGTGATGTTTAGCATCTTTAGCAGGTGTTAACATGTGTAAAAAGTGGTGCCAGGTTGATGTTTAGCATTGTTAGCAGGTGTTGGCATGTGTAAAAAGTGGTTCCAGGGTGATGTTTAGCATCTTTAGCAGGTGTTAACATGTGTAAAAAGTGGTTCCAGGGTGATGTTTAGCATCTTTAGCAGGTGTTAGCATGTGTAAAAAGTGGTTCCAGGGTGATGTTTAGCATCTTTAGCAGGTGTTAACATGTGTAAAAAGTGGTTCCAGGGTGATGTTTAGCATATTTAGCAGGTGTTAGCATGTGTAAAAGTGGTTCCAGGGTGATATTTAGCATCTTTAGCAGGTGTTAACATGTGTAAAAAGTGGTTCCAGGGTGATGTTTAGCATTGTTTGCAGGTGTTAGCATGTGTAAAAAGTGGTTCCAGGGTGATGTTTAGCATTGTTAGCAGGTGTTAGCATGTGTAAAAAGTGGTTCCAGGGTGATGTTTAGCATTGTTAGCTGGTGTTAGCATGTGTAAAAAGTGGTTCCAGGGTGATTTTAGCATTGTTAGCAGGTGTTAGCATGTGTGAAATGTAGTTCCAGAGTGATGTTTAGCATTGTTAGCAGCTGTTAGCATGTGTAAAATGTCGTTCCAGGGTGATGTTTAGCATCATTAGCAGCTGTTAGCATGTGTAAAATGTCGTTCCAGCGTGATATTTAGCATCTTTAGCAGCTGTTAGCATGTGTAAAAAGTGGTTCCAGGGTGATGTTTAGCATTGTTAGCAGGTGTTAGCATGTGTAAAAAGTGGTTCCAGGGTGATGTTTAGCATTGTTAGCAGGTGTTAGCATGTCTAAAAAGTGGTTCCAGGGTGATGTTTAGCATCTTTAGCAGCTGTTAGCATGTGTCAAATGTAGTTCCAGAGTGATGTTTAGCATTGTTAGCAGCTTTTAGCATGTGTAAAATGTAGTTCCAGAGTGATGTTTAGCATCGTTAGCAGCTGTTAGCATGTGTAAAAAGTGGTTCCAGGGTGATGTTTAGCATCGTTAGCAGCTGTTAGCATGTGTAAAAAGTGGTTCCAGGGTGATGTTTAGCATCTTTAGCAGGTGTTAACATGTGTAAAAAGTGGTTCCAGGGTGATGTTTAGCATCTTTAGCAGGTGTTAGCATGTGTAAAAAGTGGTTCCAGGGTGATGTTTAGCATCTTTAGCAGGTGTTAACATGTGTAAAAAGTCGTTCCAGCGTGATGTTTAGCATCATTAGCAGCTGTTAGCATGTGTAAAATGTCGTTCCAGCGTGATATTTAACATCATTAGCAGCTGTTAGCATGTGTAAAAAGTGGTTCCAGGGTGATATTTAGCATCGTTAGCAGCTGTTAGCATGTGTAAAAAGTGGTTCCAGGGTGATGTTTAGCATCTTTAGCAGCATTTAGCATGTGTAAAATGTAGTTCCAGAGTGATGTTTAGCATCGTTAGCAGCTGTTAGCATGTGTAAAATGTAGTTCCATAGTGATGTTTAGCATCATTAGCAGCTGTTAGCATGTGTAAAATGTCGTTCCAGCGTGATATTTAGCATCATTAGCAGCTGTTAGCATGTGTAAAATGTCGTTCCAGCGTGATATTTAGCATCATTAGCAGCTGTTAGCATGTGTAAAAAGTGGTTCCAGGGTGATATTTAGCATCGTTAGCAGCTGTTAGCATGTGTAAAAAGTGGTTCCAGGGTGATGTTTAGCATCTTTAGCAGCTGTTAGCATGTGTAAAATGAAGTTCCAGAGTGATGTTTAGCATTGTTAGCAGCTATTAGCATGTGTAAAATGTCGTTCCAGCGTGATGTTTAGCATCATTAGCAGCTGTTAGCATGTGTAAAATGTAGTTCCAGAGTGATGTTTAGCATCATTAGCAGCTGTTAGCATGTGTAAAAAGTGGTTCCAGGGTGATATTTAGCATTGTTAGCAGCTGTTAGCATGTGTAAAAAGTGGTTCCAGGGTGATGTTTAGCATCTTTAGCAGGTGTTAACATGTATAAAAAGTGGTTCCAGGGTGATGTTTAGCATCTTTAGCAGGTGTTAGCATGTGTAAAAAGTGGTTCCAGGGTGATATTTAGCATTTTAGCAGGTGTTAACATGTGTAAAAAGTCGTTCCAGCGTGATATTTAGCATCATTAGCAGCTGTTAGCATGTGTAAAAAGTGGTTCCAGGGTGATATTTAGCATCGTCAGCAGCTGTTAGCATGTGTAAAAAGTGGTTCCAGGGTGATGTTTAGCATCTTTAGCAGGTGTTAGCATGTGTAAAATGTAGTTCCAGAGTGATGTTTAGCATCGTTAGCAGCTGTTAGCATGTGTAAAATGTAGTTCGAGTGATGTTTAGCATCATTAGCAGCTGTTAGCATGTGTAAAATGTCGTTCCAGAGTGATATTTAGCATCATTCGCAGCTGTTAGCATGTGTAAAATGTCGTTCCAGCGTGATATTTAGCATCATTAGCAGCTGTTAGCATGTGTAAAAAGTGGTTCCAGGGTGATATTTAGCATCGTTAGCAGCTGTTAGCATGTGTAAAAAGTGCTTCCAGGGTGATGTTTAGCATCTTTAGCAGCTGTTAGCATGTGTAAAATGAAGTTCCAGAGTGATGTTTAGCATTGTTAGCAGCTATTAGCATGTGTAAAATGTCATTCCAGCGTGATGTTTAGCATCATTAGCAGCTGTTAGCATGTGTAAAATGTCGTTCCAGCGTGAATTTTAGCATCATTAGCAGCTGTTAGCATGTGTAAAATGTCGTTCCAGAGTGATGTTTAGCATCATTAGCAGCTGTTAGCATGTGTAAAATGTCGTTCCAGCGTGATATTTAGCATCTTTAGCAGCTGTTAGCATGTGTAAAAAGTGGTTCCAGGGTGATGTTTAGCATTGTTAGCAGGTGTTAGCATGTGTAAAAAGTGGTTCCAGGGTGATGTTTAGCATTGTTAGCAGGTGTTAGCATGTCTAAAAAGTCGTTCCAGGGTGATCTTTAGCATCTTTAGCAGCTGTTAGCATGTGTAAAATGTAGTTCCAGAGTGATGTTTAGCATTGTTAGCAGCTTTTAGCATGTGTAAAATGTAGTTCCAGAGTGATGTTTAGCATCGTTAGCAGCTGTTAGCATGTGTAAAAAGTGGTTCCAGGGTGATGTTTAGCATCTTTAGCAGGTGTTAACATGTGTAAAAAGTGGTTCCAGGGTGATGTTTAGCATCATTAGCAGCTGTTAGCATGTGTAAAATGTCGTTCCAGCGTGATATTTAGCATCATTAGCAGCTGTTAGCATGTGTAAAATGTCGTTCCAGCGTGATATTTAGCATCATTAGCAGCTGTTAGCATGTGTAAAAAGTGGTTCCAGGGTGATATTTAGCATCGTTAGCAGCTGTTAGCATGTGTAAAAAGTGGTTCCAGGGTGATGTTTAGCATCTTTAGCAGCTGTTAGCATGTGTAAAATGAAGTTCCAGAGTGATGTTTAGCATTGTTAGCAGCTATTAGCATGTGTAAAATGTCGTTCCAGCGTGATGTTTAGCATCATTAGCAGCTGTTAGCATGTGTAAAATGTAGTTCCAGAGTGATGTTTAGCGTCATTAGCAGCTGTTAGCATGTGTAAAAAGTGGTTCCAGGGTGATATTTAGCATTGTTAGCAGCTGTTAGCATGTGTAAAAAGTGGTTCCAGGGTGATGTTTAGCATCTTTAGCAGGTGTTAACATGTATAAAAAGTGGTTCCAGGGTGATGTTTAGCATCTTTAGCAGGTGTTAGCATGTGTAAAAAGTGGTTCCAGGGTGATATTTAGCATCGTTAGCAGGTGTTAGCATGTGTAAAAAGTGGTTCCAGGGTGATGTTTAGCATCTTTAGCAGGTGTTAGCATGTGTAAAATGTAGTTCCAGGGTGATGTTTAGCATATTTAGCAGGTGTTAGCATGTGTAAAAGTGGTTCCAGGGTGATATTTAGCATCTTTAGCAGGTGTTAACATGTGTAAAAAGTGGTTCCAGGGTGATGTTTAGCATTGTTTGCAGGTGTTAGCATGTGTAAAAAGTGGTTCCAGGGTGATGTTTAGCATTGTTAGCAGGTGTTAGCATGTGTAAAAAGTGGTTCCAGGGTGATGTTTAGCATTGTTAGCTGGTGTTAGCATGTGTAAAAAGTGGTTCCAGGGTGATTTTAGCATTGTTAGCAGGTGTTAGCATGTGTGAAATGTAGTTCCAGAGTGATGTTTAGCATTGTTAGCAGCTGTTAGCATGTGTAAAATGTCGTTCCAGGGTGATGTTTAGCATCATTAGCAGCTGTTAGCATGTGTAAAATGTCGTTCCAGCGTGATATTTAGCATCTTTAGCAGCTGTTAGCATGTGTAAAAAGTGGTTCCAGGGTGATGTTTAGCATTGTTAGCAGGTGTTAGCATGTGTAAAAAGTGGTTCCAGGGTGATGTTTAGCATTGTTAGCAGGTGTTAGCATGTCTAAAAAGTGGTTCCAGGGTGATGTTTAGCATCTTTAGCAGCTGTTAGCATGTGTCAAATGTAGTTCCAGAGTGATGTTTAGCATTGTTAGCAGCTTTTAGCATGTGTAAAATGTAGTTCCAGAGTGATGTTTAGCATCGTTAGCAGCTGTTAGCATGTGTAAAAAGTGGTTCCAGGGTGATGTTTAGCATCGTTAGCAGCTGTTAGCATGTGTAAAAAGTGGTTCCAGGGTGATGTTTAGCATCTTTAGCAGGTGTTAACATGTGTAAAAAGTGGTTCCAGGGTGATGTTTAGCATCTTTAGCAGGTGTTAGCATGTGTAAAAAGTGGTTCCAGGGTGATGTTTAGCATCTTTAGCAGGTGTTAACATGTGTAAAAAGTCGTTCCAGCGTGATGTTTAGCATCATTAGCAGCTGTTAGCATGTGTAAAATGTCGTTCCAGCGTGATATTTAACATCATTAGCAGCTGTTAGCATGTGTAAAAAGTGGTTCCAGGGTGATATTTAGCATCGTTAGCAGCTGTTAGCATGTGTAAAAAGTGGTTCCAGGGTGATGTTTAGCATCTTTAGCAGCATTTAGCATGTGTAAAATGTAGTTCCAGAGTGATGTTTAGCATCGTTAGCAGCTGTTAGCATGTGTAAAATGTAGTTCCATAGTGATGTTTAGCATCATTAGCAGCTGTTAGCATGTGTAAAATGTCGTTCCAGCGTGATATTTAGCATCATTAGCAGCTGTTAGCATGTGTAAAATGTCGTTCCAGCGTGATATTTAGCATCATTAGCAGCTGTTAGCATGTGTAAAAAGTGGTTCCAGGGTGATATTTAGCATCGTTAGCAGCTGTTAGCATGTGTAAAAAGTGGTTCCAGGGTGATGTTTAGCATCTTTAGCAGCTGTTAGCATGTGTAAAATGAAGTTCCAGAGTGATGTTTAGCATTGTTAGCAGCTATTAGCATGTGTAAAATGTCGTTCCAGCGTGATGTTTAGCATCATTAGCAGCTGTTAGCATGTGTAAAATGTAGTTCCAGAGTGATGTTTAGCATCATTAGCAGCTGTTAGCATGTGTAAAAAGTGGTTCCAGGGTGATATTTAGCATTGTTAGCAGCTGTTAGCATGTGTAAAAAGTGGTTCCAGGGTGATGTTTAGCATCTTTAGCAGGTGTTAACATGTATAAAAAGTGGTTCCAGGGTGATGTTTAGCATCTTTAGCAGGTGTTAGCATGTGTAAAAAGTGGTTCCAGGGTGATATTTAGCATTTTAGCAGGTGTTAACATGTGTAAAAAGTCGTTCCAGCGTGATATTTAGCATCATTAGCAGCTGTTAGCATGTGTAAAAAGTGGTTCCAGGGTGATATTTAGCATCGTCAGCAGCTGTTAGCATGTGTAAAAAGTGGTTCCAGGGTGATGTTTAGCATCTTTAGCAGGTGTTAGCATGTGTAAAAAGTAGTTCCAGAGTGATGTTTAGCATCGTTAGCAGCTGTTAGCATGTGTAAAATGTAGTTCGAGTGATGTTTAGCATCATTAGCAGCTGTTAGCATGTGTAAAATGTCGTTCCAGAGTGATATTTAGCATCATTCGCAGCTGTTAGCATGTGTAAAATGTCGTTCCAGCGTGATATTTAGCATCATTAGCAGCTGTTAGCATGTGTAAAAAGTGGTTCCAGGGTGATATTTAGCATCGTTAGCAGCTGTTAGCATGTGTAAAAAGTGCTTCCAGGGTGATGTTTAGCATCTTTAGCAGCTGTTAGCATGTGTAAAATGAAGTTCCAGAGTGATGTTTAGCATTGTTAGCAGCTATTAGCATGTGTAAAATGTCATTCCAGCGTGATGTTTAGCATCATTAGCAGCTGTTAGCATGTGTAAAATGTCGTTCCAGCGTGAATTTTAGCATCATTAGCAGCTGTTAGCATGTGTAAAATGTCGTTCCAGAGTGATGTTTAGCATCATTAGCAGCTGTTAGCATGTGTAAAATGTCGTTCCAGCGTGATATTTAGCATCTTTAGCAGCTGTTAGCATGTGTAAAAAGTGGTTCCAGGGTGATGTTTAGCATTGTTAGCAGGTGTTAGCATGTGTAAAAAGTGGTTCCAGGGTGATGTTTAGCATTGTTAGCAGGTGTTAGCATGTCTAAAAAGTCGTTCCAGGGTGATCTTTAGCATCTTTAGCAGCTGTTAGCATGTGTAAAATGTAGTTCCAGAGTGATGTTTAGCATTGTTAGCAGCTTTTAGCATGTGTAAAATGTAGTTCCAGAGTGATGTTTAGCATCGTTAGCAGCTGTTAGCATGTGTAAAAAGTGGTTCCAGGGTGATGTTTAGCATCTTTAGCAGGTGTTAACATGTGTAAAAAGTGGTTCCAGGGTGATGTTTAGCATCATTAGCAGCTGTTAGCATGTGTAAAATGTCGTTCCAGCGTGATATTTAGCATCATTAGCAGCTGTTAGCATGTGTAAAATGTCGTTCCAGCGTGATATTTAGCATCATTAGCAGCTGTTAGCATGTGTAAAAAGTGGTTCCAGGGTGATAATTAGCATCGTTAGCAGCTGTTAGCATGTGTAAAAAGTGGTTCCAGGGTGATGTTTAGCATCTTTAGCAGCTGTTAGCATGTGTAAAATGAAGTTCCAGAGTGATGTTTAGCATTGTTAGCAGCTATTAGCATGTGTAAAATGTCGTTCCAGCGTGATGTTTAGCATCATTAGCAGCTGTTAGCATGTGTAAAATGTAGTTCCAGAGTGATGTTTAGCGTCATTAGCAGCTGTTAGCATGTGTAAAAAGTGGTTCCAGGGTGATATTTAGCATTGTTAGCAGCTGTTAGCATGTGTAAAAAGTGGTTCCAGGGTGATGTTTAGCATCTTTAGCAGGTGTTAACATGTATAAAAAGTGGTTCCAGGGTGATGTTTAGCATCTTTAGCAGGTGTTAGCATGTGTAAAAAGTGGTTCCAGGGTGATATTTAGCATCGTTAGCAGGTGTTAGCATGTGTAAAAAGTGGTTCCAGGGTGATGTTTAGCATCTTTAGCAGGTGTTAGCATGTGTAAAATGTAGTTCCAGAGTGATGTTTAGCATCGTTAGCAGCTGTTAGCATGTGTAAAATGTAGTTCGAGTGATGTTTAGCATCATTAGCAGCTGTTAGCATGTGTAAAATGTCGTTCCAGCGTGATATTTAGCATCATTCGCAGCTGTTAGCATGTGTAAAATGTCGTTCCAGCGTGATATTTAGCATCATTAGCAGCTGTTAGCATGTGTAAAAAGTGGTTCCAGGGTGATATTTAGCATCGTTAGCAGCTGTTAGCATGTGTAAAAAGTGCTTCCAGGGTGATGTTTAGCATCTTTAGCAGCTGTTAGCATGTGTAAAATGAAGTTCCAGAGTGATGTTTAGCATTGTCAGCAGCTATTAGCATGTGTAAAATGTCATTCCAGCGTGATGTTTAGCATCATTAGCAGCTGTTAGCATGTGTAAAATGTCGTTCCAGCGTGAATTTTAGCATCATTAGCAGCTGTTAGCATGTGTAAAAGTGGTTCCAGGCTGATATTTAGCATCTCTTGCAGCTGTTAGCATGTGTAAAAAGTGCTTCCAGGGTGATGTTTAGCATCTTTAGCAGGTGTTAACATGTGTAAAAAGTGGTTCCAGGGTGATGTTTAGCATTGTTAGCAGGTGTTGGCATGTGTAAAAAGTGGTTCCAGGGTGATGTTTAGCATCTTTAGCAGGTGTTAACGTGTAAAAAGTGGTTCCAGGGTGATGTTTAGCATTGTTAGCAGGTGTTAGCATGTGTAAAAAGTGGTTCCAGGGTGATGTTTAGCATTGTTAGCAGGTGTTAGCATGTGTAAAAAGTGGTTCCAGGGTGATGTTTAGCATTGTTAGCAGGTGTTAGCATGTGTAAAAAGTGCTTCCAGGGTGATGTTTAGCATCTTTAGCAGCTGTTAGCATGTGTAAAATGAAGTTCCAGAGTGATGTTTAGCATTGTTAGCAGCTATTAGCATGTGTAAAATGTCATTCCAGCGTGATGTTTAGCATCATTAGCAGCTGTTAGCATGTGTAAAATGTCGTTCCAGCGTGAATTTTAGCATCATTAGCAGCTGTTAGCATGTGTAAAAGTGGTTCCAGGCTGATATTTAGCATCTCTTGCAGCTGTTAGCATGTGTAAAAAGTGCTTCCAGGGTGATGTTTAGCATCTTTAGCAGGTGTTAACATGTGTAAAAAGTGGTTCCAGGGTGATGTTTAGCATTGTTAGCAGGTGTTGGCATGTGTAAAAAGTGGTTCCAGGGTGATGTTTAGCATCTTTAGCAGGTGTTAACGTGTAAAAAGTGGTTCCAGGGTGATGTTTAGCATTGTTAGCAGGTGTTAGCATGTGTAAAAAGTGGTTCCAGGGTGATGTTTAGCATTGTTAGCAGGTGTTAGCATGTGTAAAAAGTGGTTCCAGGGTGATGTTTAGCATTGTTAGCAGGTGTTAGCATGTGTAAAAAGTGCTTCCAGGGTGATGTTTAGCATCTTTAGCAGCTGTTAGCATGTGTAAAATGAAGTTCCAGAGTGATGTTTAGCATTGTTAGCAGCTATTAGCATGTGTAAAATGTCGTTCCAGCGTGATGTTTAGCATCATTAGCAGCTGTTAGCATGTGTAAAATGTAGTTCCAGAGTGATGTTTAGCATCATTAGCAGCTGTTAGCATGTGTAAAAAGTGGTTCCAGGGTGATATTTAGCATTGTTAGCAGCTGTTAGCATGTGTAAAAAGTGGTTCCAGGGTGATGTTTAGCATCTTTAGCAGGTGTTAACATGTATAAAAAGTGGTTCCAGGGTGATGTTTAGCATCTTTAGCAGGTGTTAGCATGTGTAAAAAGTGGTTCCAGGGTGATGTTTAGCATCTTTAGCAGGTGTTAACATGTGTAAAAAGTCGTTCCAGCGTGATGTTTAGCATCATTAGCAGCTGTTAGCATGTGTAAAATGTCGTTCCAGCGTGATATTTAGCATCATTAGCAGCTGTTAGCATGTGTAAAAAGTGGTTCCAGGGTGATATTTAGCATCGTTAGCAGCTGTTAGCATGTGTAAAAAGTGGTTCCAGGGTGATGTTTAGCATCTTTAGCAGGTGTTAGCATGTGTAAAATGTAGTTCCAGAGTGATGTTTAGCATCGTTAGCAGCTGTTAGCATGTGTAAAATGTAGTTCGAGTGATGTTTAGCATCATTAGCAGCTGTTAGCATGTGTAAAATGTCGTTCCAGAGTGATATTTAGCATCATTCGCAGCTGTTAGCATGTGTAAAATGTCGTTCCAGCGTGATATTTAGCATCATTAGCAGCTGTTAGCATGTGTAAAAAGTGGTTCCAGGGTGATATTTAGCATCGTTAGCAGCTGTTAGCATGTGTAAAAAGTGCTTCCAGGGTGATGTTTAGCATCTTTAGCAGCTGTTAGCATGTGTAAAATGAAGTTCCAGAGTGATGTTTAGCATTGTTAGCAGCTATTAGCATGTGTAAAATGTCATTCCAGCGTGATGTTTAGCATCATTAGCAGCTGTTAGCATGTGTAAAATGTCGTTCCAGCGTGAATTTTAGCATCATTAGCAGCTGTTAGCATGTGTAAAATGTCGTTCCAGGGTGATGTTTAGCATCATTAGCAGCTGTTAGCATGTGTAAAATGTCGTTCCAGCGTGATATTTAGCATCTTTAGCAGCTGTTAGCATGTGTAAAAAGTGGTTCCAGGGTGATGTTTAGCATTGTTAGCAGGTGTTAGCATGTGTAAAAAGTGGTTCCAGGGTGATGTTTAGCATTGTTAGCAGGTGTTAGCATGTCTAAAAAGTCGTTCCAGGGTGATGTTTAGCATCTTTAGCAGCTGTTAGCATGTGTAAAATGTAGTTCCAGAGTGATGTTTAGCATTGTTAGCAGCTTTTAGCATGTGTAAAATGTAGTTCCAGAGTGATGTTTAGCATCGTTAGCAGCTGTTAGCATGTGTAAAAAGTGGTTCCAGGGTGATGTTTAGCATCTTTAGCAGGTGTTAACATGTGTAAAAAGTGGTTCCAGGGTGATGTTTAGCATCTTTAGCAGGTGTTAGCATGTGTAAAAAGTGGTTCCAGGGTGATGTTTAGCATCTTTAGCAGGTGTTAACATGTGTAAAAAGTCGTTCCAGCGTGATGTTTAGCATCATTAGCAGCTGTTAGCATGTGTAAAATGTCGTTCCAGCGTGATATTTAACATCATTAGCAGCTGTTAGCATGTGTAAAAAGTGGTTCCAGGGTGATATTTAGCATCGTTAGCAGCTGTTAGCATGTGTAAAAAGTGGTTCCAGGGTGATGTTTAGCATCTTTAGCAGCTGTTAGCATGTGTAAAATGTAGTTCCAGAGTGATGTTTAGCATCGTTAGCAGCTGTTAGCATGTGTAAAATGTAGTTCCAGAGTAATGTTTAGCATCATTAGCAGCTGTTAGCATGTGTAAAATGTCGTTCCAGCGTGATATTTAGCATCATTAGCAGCTGTTAGCATGTGTAAAATGTCGTTCCAGCGTGATATTTAGCATCATTAGCAGCTGTTAGCATGTGTAAAATGTCGTTCCAGCGTGATATTTAGCATCATTAGCAGCTGTTAGCATGTGTAAAAAGTGGTTCCAGGGTGATATTTAGCATCGTTAGCAGCTGTTAGCATGTGTAAAAAGTGGTTCCAGGGTGATGTTTAGCATCTTTAGCAGCTGTTAGCATGTGTAAAATGAAGTTCCAGAGTGATGTTTAGCATTGTTAGCAGCTATTAGCATGTGTAAAATGTCGTTCCAGCGTGATGTTTAGCATCATTAGCAGCTGTTAGCATGTGTAAAATGTAGTTCCAGAGTGATGTTTAGCATCATTAGCAGCTGTTAGCATGTGTAAAAAGTGGTTCCAGGGTGATATTTAGCATTGTTAGCAGCTGTTAGCATGTGTAAAAAGTGGTTCCAGGGTGATGTTTAGCATCTTTAGCAGGTGTTAACATGTATAAAAAGTGGTTCCAGGGTGATGTTTAGCATCTTTAGCAGGTGTTAGCATGTGTAAAAAGTGGTTCCAGGGTGATATTTAGCATCGTTAGCAGGTGTTAGCATGTGTAAAAAGTGGTTCCAGGGTGATGTTTAGCATCTTTAGCAGGTGTTAGCATGTGTAAAATGTAGTTCCAGAGTGATGTTTAGCATCGTTAGCAGCTGTTAGCATGTGTAAAATGTAGTTCGAGTGATGTTTAGCATCATTAGCAGCTGTTAGCATGTGTAAAATGTCGTTCCAGCGTGATATTTAGCATCATTCGCAGCTGTTAGCATGTGTAAAATGTCGTTCCAGCGTGATATTTAGCATCATTAGCAGCTGTTAGCATGTGTAAAAAGTGGTTCCAGGGTGATATTTAGCATCGTTAGCAGCTGTTAGCATGTGTAAAAAGTGCTTCCAGGGTGATGTTTAGCATCTTTAGCAGCTGTTAGCATGTGTAAAATGAAGTTCCAGAGTGATGTTTAGCATTGTTAGCAGCTATTAGCATGTGTAAAATGTCATTCCAGCGTGATGTTTAGCATCATTAGCAGCTGTTAGCATGTGTAAAATGTCGTTCCAGCGTGAATTTTAGCATCATTAGCAGCTGTTAGCATGTGTAAAAGTGGTTCCAGGCTGATATTTAGCATCTCTTGCAGCTGTTAGCATGTGTAAAAAGTGCTTCCAGGGTGATGTTTAGCATCTTTAGCAGGTGTTAACATGTGTAAAAAGTGGTTCCAGGGTGATGTTTAGCATTTTTAGCAGGTGTTGGCATGTGTAAAAAGTGGTTCCAGGGTGATGTTTAGCATCTTTAGCAGGTGTTAACGTGTAAAAAGTGGTTCCAGGGTGATGTTTAGCATTGTTAGCAGGTGTTAGCATGTGTAAAAAGTGGTTCCAGGGTGATGTTTAGCATTGTTAGCAGGTGTTAGCATGTGTAAAAAGTGGTTCCAGGGTGATGTTTAGCATTGTTAGCAGGTGTTAGCATGTGTAAAAATTGGTTCCAGGGTGATGTTTAGCATTGTTTGCAGGTGTTAGCATGTGTAAAAAGTGGTTCCAGGGTGATGTTTAGCATCTTTAGCAGCTGTTAGCATGTGTAAAATGTAGTTCCAGAGTGATGTTTAGCATTGTTAGCAGGTGTTAGCATGTGTAAAAAGTGGTTCCAGGGTGATGTTTAGCATTGTTAGCAGGTGTTAGCATGTGTAAAAAGTGGTTCCAGGGTGATGTTTAGCATCTTTAGCAGGTGTTAGCATGTGTAAAAAGTGGTTCCAGAGTGATGTTTAGCATCGTTAGCAGCTGTTAGCATGTGTAAAATGTAGTTCCAGAGTGATGTTTAGCATTGTTAGCAGCTGTTAGCATGTGTAAAATGTCGTTCCAGCGTGATATTTAGCATCATTAGCAGCTGTTAGCATGTGTAAAAAGTGGTTCCAGGGTGATATTTAGCATCGTTAGCAGCTGTTAGCATGTGTAAAAAGTGGTTCCAGGGTGATATTTAGCATCTTTAGCAGGTGTTAACATGTGTAAAAAGTGGTTCCAGGGTGATGTTTAGCATCTTTAGCAGGTGTTAGCATGTGTAAAAAGTGGTTCCAGGGTGATGTTTAGCATCTTTAGCAGGTGTTAACATGTGTAAAAAGTGGTGCCAGGTTTATGTTTAGCATTGTTAGCAGGTTTTGGCATGTGTAAAAAGTGGTTCCAGGGTGATGTTTAGCATCTTTAGCAGGTGTTAACATGTGTAAAAAGTGGTTCCAGGGTGATGTTTAGCATTGTTAGCAGGTTTTAGCATGTGTAAAAAGTGGTTCCAGGGTGATGTTTAGCATTGTTAGCAGGTGTTAGCATGTGTAAAAAGTGGTTCCAGCGTGATGTTTAGCATTGTTAGCAGGTGTTAGCATGTGTAAAAAGTGGTTCCAGGGTGATGTTTAGCATTGTTAGCAGGTGTTAGCATGTGTAAAAAGTGGTTCCAGGGTGATTTTAGCATTGTTAGCAGCTGTTAGCATGTGTGAAATGTAGTTCCAGAGTGATGTTTAGCATTGTTAGCAGGTGTTAGCATGTGTAAAATGTAGTTCCAGGGTGATGTTTAGCATTGTTAGCAGCTGTTAGCATGTGTGAAAAGTGGTTCCAGGGTGATGTTTAGCATCTTTAGCAGCTGTTAGCATGTGTAAAAAGTGGTTCCAGAGTGATGTTTAGCATCGTTAGCAGCTGTTAGCATGTGTAAAATGTAGTTCCAGAGTGATGTTTAGCATTGTTAGCAGCTGTTAGCATGTGTAAAATGTCGTTCCAGCGTGATATTTAGCATCATTAGCAGCTGTTAGCATGTGTAAAAAGTGGTTCCAGGGTGATATTTAGCATCGTTAGCAGCTGTTAGCATGTGTAAAAAGTGGTTCCAGGGTGATGTTTAGCATCTTTAGCAGGTGTTAACATGTGTAAAAAGTGGTTCCAGGGTGATGTTTAGCATATTTAGCAGGTGTTAGCATGTGTAAAAGTGGTTCCAGGGTGATGTTTAGCATTGTTTGCAGGTGTTAGCATGTGTAAAAAGTGGTTCCAGGGTGATGTTTAGCATTGTTAGCAGGTGTTAGCATGTGTAAAAAGTGGTTCCAGGGTGATGTTTAGCATTGTTAGCAGGTGTTAGCATGTGTAAAAAGTGGTTCCAGGGTGATTTTAGCATTGTTAGCAGCTGTTAGCATGTGTGAAATGTAGTTCCAGAGTGATGTTTAGCATTGTTAGCAGCTGTTAGCATGTGTAAAATGTCGTTCCAGGGTGATGTTTAGCATCATTAGCAGCTGTTAGCATGTGTAAAATGTCGTTCCAGCGTGATATTTAGCATCTTTAGCAGCTGTTAGCATGTGTAAAAAGTGGTTCCAGGGTGATGTTTAGCATTGTTAGCAGGTGTTAGCATGTGTAAAAAGTGGTTCCAGGGTGATGTTTAGCATTGTTAGCAGGTGTTAGCATGTCTAAAAAGTCGTTCCAGGGTGATGTTTAGCATCTTTAGCAGCTGTTAGCATGTGTAAAATGTTGTTCCAGAGTGATGTTTAGCATTGTTAGCAGCTTTTAGTATGTGTAAAATGTAGTTCCAGAGTGATGTTTAGCATCGTTAGCAGCTGTTAGCATGTGTAAAAAGTGGTTCCAGGGTGATGTTTAGCATCTTTAGCAGGTGTTAACATGTGTAAAAAGTGGTTCGACGGTGATGTTTAGCATCTTTAGCAGGTGTTAGCATGTGTAAAAAGTGGTTCCAGGGTGATGTTTAGCATCTTTAGCAGGTGTTAACATGTGTAAAAAGTCGTTCCAGCGTGATGTTTAGCATCATTAGCAGCTGTTAGCATGTGTAAAATGTCGTTCCAGCGTGATATTTAACATCATTAGCAGCTGTTAGCATGTGTAAAAAGTGGTTCCAGGGTGATATTTAGCATCGTTAGCAGCTGTTAGCATGTGTAAAAAGTTGTTCCAGGGTGATGTTTAGCATCTTTAGCAGGTGTTAGCATGTGTAAAAAGTGGTTCCAGGGTGATGTTTAGCATCTTTAGCAGGTGTTAACATGTGTAAAAAGTCGTTCCAGCGTGATGTTTAGCATCATTAGCAGCTGTTAGCATGTGTAAAATGTCGTTCCAGCGTGATATTTAACATCATTAGCAGCTGTTAGCATGTGTAAAAAGTGGTTCCAGGGTGATATTTAGCATCGTTAGCAGCTGTTAGCATGTGTAAAAAGTTGTTCCAGGGTGATGTTTAGCATCTTTAGCAGCTGTTAGCATGTGTAAAATGTAGTTCCAGAGTGATGTTTAGCATCGTTAGCAGCTTTTAGCATGTGTAAAATGTAGTTCCAGAGTGATATTTAACATCATTAGCAGCTGTTAGCATGTGTAAAAAGTGGTTCCAGGGTGATATTTAGCATCGTTAGCAGCTGTTAGCATGTGTAAAAAGTGGTTCCAGGGTGATGTTTAGCATCTTTAGCAGCTGTTAGCATGTGTAAAATGTGCTTCCAGGGTGATGTTTAGCATCTTTAGCAGGTGTTAACATGTGTAAAAAGTGGTTCCAGGGTGATGTTTAGCATTGTTAGCAGGTGTTGGCATGTGTAAAAAGTGGTTCCAGGGTGATGTTTAGCAT
Organism: Telmatherina bonti; assembly: GCF_933228915.1. Taxonomy (NCBI): domain Eukaryota; kingdom Metazoa; phylum Chordata; class Actinopteri; order Atheriniformes; family Telmatherinidae; genus Telmatherina; species Telmatherina bonti. The sequence goes on along the minus strand of NC_136611.1, from coordinate 1,608,082 downwards.
CTTTAGCAGGTGTTAACGTGTAAAAAGTGGTTCCAGGGTGATGTTTAGCATTGTTAGCAGCTGTTAGCATGTGTAAAAAGTGGTTCCAGGGTGATTTTAGCATTGTTAGCAGGTGTTAGCATGTGTAAAAAGTGGTTCCAGGGTGATGTTTAGCATTGTTAGCAGGTGTTAGCATGTGTAAAAAGTGGTTCCAGGGTGATGTTTAGCATTGTTAGCAGGTGTTAGCATGTGTAAAAAGTGGTTCCAGGGTGATGTTTAGCATCTTTAGCAGGTGTTAACATGTGTAAAAAGTGGTTCCAGGGTGATGTTTAGCATTGTTAGCAGGTGTTAGCATGTGTAAAAAGTGGTTCCAGGGTGATATTTAGCATCGTTAGCAGCTGTTAGCATGTGTAAAAAGTGGTTCCAGGGTGATGTTTAGCATCTTTAGCAGGTGTTAACATGTGTAAAAAGTGGTTCCAGGGTGATGTTTAGCATCTTTAGCAGGTGTTAGCATGTGTAAAAAGTGGTTCCAGGGTGATGTTTAGCATCTTTAGCAGGTGTTAACATGTGTAAAAAGTGGTTCCAGGGTGATGTTTAGCATCTTTAGCAGGTGTTAGCATGTGTAAAAAGTGGTTCCAGGGTGATGTTTAGCATTGTTAGCAGGTGTTGGCATGTGTAAAAAGTGGTTCCAGGGTGATGTTTAGCATCTTTAGCAGGTGTTAACGTGTAAAAAGTGGTTCCAGGGTGATGTTTAGCATTGTTAGCAGCTGTTAGCATGTGTAAAAAGTGGTTCCAGGGTGATTTTAGCATTGTTAGCAGGTGTTAGCATGTGTAAAAAGTGGTTCCAGGGTGATGTTTAGCATTGTTAGCAGGTGTTAGCATGTGTAAAAAGTGGTTCCAGGGTGATGTTTAGCATTGTTAGCAGGTGTTAGCATGTGTAAAAAGTGGTTCCAGGGTGATGTTTAGCATCTTTAGCAGGTGTTAACATGTGTAAAAAGTGGTTCCAGGGTGATGTTTAGCATTGTTAGCAGGTGTTAGCATGTGTAAAAAGTGGTTCCAGGGTGATATTTAGCATCGTTAGCAGCTGTTAGCATGTGTAAAAAGTGGTTCCAGGGTGATGTTTAGCATCTTTAGCAGGTGTTAACATGTGTAAAAAGTGGTTCCAGGGTGATGTTTAGCATCTTTAGCAGGTGTTAGCATGTGTAAAAAGTGGTTCCAGGGTGATGTTTAGCATCTTTAGCAGGTGTTAACATGTGTAAAAAGTGGTTCCAGGGTGATGTTTAGCATCTTTAGCAGGTGTTAGCATGTGTAAAAAGTGGTTCCAGGGTGATGTTTAGCATTGTTAGCAGGTGTTAGCATGTGTAAAATGTCGTTCCAGGGTGATGTTTAGCATCTTTAGCAGGTGTTAACGTGTAAAAAGTTGTTCCATGGTGATGTTTAGCATTGTTAGCAGGTGTTAGCATGTGTAAAAAGTGGTTCCAGGGTGATGTTTAGCATCATTAGCAGGTGTTAGCATGTGAAAAAAGTGGTTCCAGGGTGATGTTTAGCATTTTTGGCAGGTGTTAACGTGTAAAAAGTGGTTCGACGGTTAAGTTTAGCATTGTTAGCAGGTGTTAGCATGTGTAAAAAGTGGTTCCAGGGTGATGTTTAGCATTGTTAGCAGGTGTTAGCATGTGTAAAAAGTGGTTCCAGTGTGATGTTTAGCATTGTTAGCATCTTCTTTTACCGACTGTATATCTGGGAAGTGAGGAAAGCAGCTGCTGGAGGTTCAGAGGAATGTCGTCCTGTTTCTGGTCTGATGCAGGATTCCAGCTGCTCTACTGGACCTTGTTGCTGGATTTCTGCTTCCATGATGCTCTGATGTTTTGTACTGGTGGAATGTCTGGACTGCAGCAGACCAGTTCTCCTGTTCCACCATCAGGATGTGGTTCAGCATGGCGAAACCTGCAGGACGTTGTCTGGATGGAAGCAGATGTTTCAGCATTGATGGAGCTTCCCAGATGTGAAGGACTTGCTGTACTTAGTATTAGGGCCGGTTTTTACTCACTATGAGTCTGCATCAGGGAGATTGTGTGAAAAACACGTGGACCATATACAGGAAGTGGACTACAAAACAAAGGGCATGGTGAGGAACCAGAACCAGAACGCGTGGGACGATAGAGAACTCTGGAGAACTGTCTCAGTAAAAGTTCCAATAGCAACTTTATCAGCTGGAACTCTGAGATGTGAACCAGATCCATGCTCAGCTGTTCCGTTCTAGAAACCAAATTTTTCTGCATTAATCAGTAGATGAACCAGATTTCTTCTTCGCTGGTTGTCTCGTCTTCTCCATGCAGCATTTAAGGGACAGGACTCGACAGTAACGTCCAAGCAGCAATCTTGAGCACAAAGCAGCAAATCAAAGAGAAGAAATATACTTTGTAAAGCTCTTTAGAGCCACGTTGGCACACCTCTGTAGACCTGTACCGGCTGGCTGGTCAGTGACCAGAGCAGTTCCTTCCTTCAGCTTTATTCTGCGGTTCAGACCTGCAGCGGTGAACTCTGCCGCTTCAGGAGAAGAAGCGGCAGAGTTCTTCTCCTGAGAACTCTGCCCCCCCCCCCCCCCCCCCCCCCCCCCCCCGCTTCAGACGGAGAAGCTTCAGACGGAGAAGCTTCAGACGGAGCTTCAGACGGAGCTTCAGACGGAGCTTCAGACGGAGAAGCTTCAGACGGAGAAGCTTCAGACGGAGCTTCAGACGGAGAAGCTTCAGACGGAGCTTCAGACGGAGAAGCTTCAGACGGAGAAGCTTCAGACGGAGCTTCAGACGGAGCAGCTTCAGACGGAGAAGCTTCAGACGGAGCTTCAGACGGAGCTTCAGACGGAGAAGCTTCAGACGGAGCTTCAGACGGAGAAGCTTCAGACGGAGCTTCAGAGAACAACGAGACTTTCTGTCCGTCGGTTCTTTTCTTTTATCAGGCGCGGCTGCAGGAAGGCAGATAAAGCTCAGAGAGACGTGGTTACGTTGGAATATTTCTGCTTTCAATAAGTCCATAAAAACAGCAGAAGCTTAAACCGAAGCAGGTTTTCAGGGGGGGGGGGGGGTTACATGCAGATCCCTTTTACTTCATTCATGACGACTCCAACGAGCTGCAGGACATAAACGTCCCGCTGACGGGATGAATACGGCTTTGTGTGGCCGGGGGGGGACTGGGGGGGGGGGGGGGGGGGGGGGGGTCCCCGACCCATCAGTCAGGCCGTCTCTGCAGTCTGGAGTCTGGAGCACATTCCACAAACCCTGCTGGGTTTTGTTCCCATAACCTGCAACAGGTCCAGCTAGACCAGTCCACGGGTCCCCAGACCGGCAGACCAGGTCTCCTTCTGGTCCAGAGTCCAGACCGGCTGGAGCAGGACCAGGTCTCGGCCTGGTCCAGAGTCCAGACCGGCTGGAGCAGGACCAGGTCTCGGCCTGGTCCAGAGTCCAGACCGGCTGGAGCAGGACCAGGTCTCCTTCTGGTCCAGAGTCCAGACCGGCTGGAGCAGGACCAGGTCTCGGCCTGGTCTAGACCTTCTGATGGTTGTGAAGCAGAATTTTTCCACAACCATAAAATATTTTTAATAGATTTATTTGATTATAAATATTCATGTTTTTAATGTTCAACATATTTTAATGTTAATATTTGTTCATATTTATTTTACAGGAAGCTCAGCGCTACGACCAGAACACACACATGTGGGTTTGGGCTGAGGAGGTGCTGCTCTACTCTGTAATTTGCTTCTGTGGAAATGAGCTGAGCCATTTCCTCTGGACGGGGGGAGGGGGCGGCATTAGGGATAATGGGACAGTCTGGGGCCAACTGGGCGAAGTCCTGAGCTCGGTGACCTGACTGGGAGTTCATGCTGGGATTATCGCCTCTGAGCTCTGAATGAAGTAAAAATACTCCAGATTCTTCTGCAGCCGCGGTTAAAGACACAAACCTGCCCGTCTCTCCTGTTTCTGACGAAGATGAATACCTTCCGCCTCCTACAGAGCAGTAGACAACACCCAATGTCTCACTACTAAGCCCACGGGGAACTGGTTCTGCTGACTGGGATCCACCGTGACCAGTAGCCCACCAGAGCAGCTTCCAGCTAGGCCGGAGCGTCCCGGTAGCCGAGCCGCATCTGAAACAAGCGCGGTGTCGCAGGACTGATGTGTGGATAGAAGCGTCTTCGAAACGACTGGAGAGTAGAGTAGAGTAGAGAATAGAATGTCTGCATAAATGTTGTTTGTTGTGACAAAAAACTTTGTCCAGTTAAAAAGAGATGAGTAAACAAGATCCGCCTGACCCGTTTAGGTCCGGCTTACGGGGAGGATGATGCAGTAGCTTTTGGCAGATGGAGGCTGGTAAATAAACCAAACACATGAATGTTTTGTGCTGTTTCAGGAGAAGGTTCTGGACCTAAAGAAGAGAGGAAAGGTTCCTCAGGGTTTGTTGAAGGAGCCAAGTTTGCTGACCAACATTTCTAACACATGGAGTCGACCTCGCTGTGGCGTTCCCGACTACCCTGCCCAGAAGGAGCTGCGTCATGCTGGTCGACACCGTCAGAGACGCTACGTCCTCTCCGGAGGACGCATGAACAAGGTGGACCTCACCTACAGGTATCTACCTGGAATCCATTCACACCATTACAAACAATTGACCACCAGGTCAGATTCTCATGGTGATGAGGTGGAACGGGAGATTCTCATGGTGATGAGGTGGAACGGGAGATTCTCATTATGATGAGATGGAACGGGAGATTCTCATTATGATGAGATGGAACGGGAGATTCTCATTATGATGAGATGGAACGGGAGATTCTCATTATGATGAGATGGAACGGGAGATTCTCATTATGATGAGATGGAACGGGAGATTCTCATCATGATGAGATGGAACGGGAGATTCTCATCATGATGAGATGGAACGGGAGATTCTCATTATGATGAGATGGAACGGGAGATTCTCATTATGATGAGATGGAACGGGAGATTCTCATTATGATGAGATGGAACGGGAGATTCTCATGGTGATGAGGTGGAACGGGAGATTCTCATGGTGATGAGGTGGAACGGGAGATTCTCATGGTGATGAGGTGGAACGGGAGATTCTCATGGTGATGAGGTAGAACGGGAGATTCTCATCATGATGAGATGGAACGGGAGATTCTCATTATGATGAGATGGAACGGGAGATTCTCATTATGATGAGATGGAACGGGAGATTCTCATGGTGATGAGGTGGAACGGGAGATTCTCATCATGATGAGATGGAACGGGAGATTCTCATGGTGATGAGGTGGAACGGGAGATTCTCATGGTGATGAGGTGGAACGGGAGAATCTCATGGTGATGAGGTGGAACGGGAGAATCTCATGGTGATGAGGTGGAACGGGAGAATCTCATGGTGATGAGGTGGAACGGGAGAATCTCATGGTGATGAGGTGGAACGGGAGATTCTCATGGTGATGAGGTGGAACGGGAGATTCTCATTATGATGAGATGGAACGGGAGATTCTCATCATGATGAGATGGAACGGGAGATTCTCATGGTGATGAGGTGGAACGGGAGATTCTCATGGTGATGAGGTGGAACGGGAGAATCTCATGGTGATGAGGTGGAACGGGAGATTCTCATGGTGATGAGGTGGAACGGGAGATTCTCATTATGATGAGATGGAACGGGAGATTCTCATTATGATGAGATGGAACGGGAGATTCTCATTATGATGAGATGGAACGGGAGATTCTCATTATGATGAGATGGAACGGGAGATTCTCATTATGATGAGATGGAACGGGAGATTCTCATCATGATGAGATGGAACGGGAGATTCTCATCATGATGAGATGGAACGGGAGATTCTCATTATGATGAGATGGAACGGGAGATTCTCATTATGATGAGATGGAACGGGAGATTCTCATTATGATGAGATGGAACGGGAGATTCTCATGGTGATGAGGTGGAACGGGAGATTCTCATGGTGATGAGGTGGAACGGGAGATTCTCATTATGATGAGATGGAACGGGAGATTCTCATTATGATGAGATGGAACGGGAGATTCTCATTATGATGAGATGGAACGGGAGATTCTCATTATGATGAGATGGAACGGGAGATTCTCATTATGATGAGATGGAACGGGAGATTCTCATCATGATGAGATGGAACGGGAGATTCTCATCATGATGAGATGGAACGGGAGATTCTCATTATGATGAGATGGAACGGGAGATTCTCATTATGATGAGATGGAACGGGAGATTCTCATTATGATGAGATGGAACGGGAGATTCTCATGGTGATGAGGTGGAACGGGAGATTCTCATGGTGATGAGGTGGAACGGGAGATTCTCATGGTGATGAGGTGGAACGGGAGATTCTCATGGTGATGAGGTAGAACGGGAGATTCTCATCATGATGAGATGGAACGGGAGATTCTCATTATGATGAGATGGAACGGGAGATTCTCATTATGATGAGATGGAACGGGAGATTCTCATGGTGATGAGGTGGAACGGGAGATTCTCATCATGATGAGATGGAACGGGAGATTCTCATGGTGATGAGGTGGAACGGGAGATTCTCATGGTGATGAGGTGGAACGGGAGAATCTCATGGTGATGAGGTGGAACGGGAGAATCTCATGGTGATGAGGTGGAACGGGAGAATCTCATGGTGATGAGGTGGAACGGGAGAATCTCATGGTGATGAGGTGGAACGGGAGATTCTCATGGTGATGAGGTGGAACGGGAGATTCTCATTATGATGAGATGGAACGGGAGATTCTCATCATGATGAGATGGAACGGGAGATTCTCATGGTGATGAGGTGGAACGGGAGATTCTCATGGTGATGAGGTGGAACGGGAGAATCTCATGGTGATGAGGTGGAACGGGAGATTCTGATTATGATGAGATGGAACGGGAGATTCTCATGGTGATGAGGTGGAACGGGAGATTCTCATGGTGATGAGGTGGAACGGGAGAATCTCATGGTGATGAGGTGGAACGGGAGATTCTCATGGTGATGAGGTAGAACGGGAGATTCTCATGGTGATGAGGTGGAACGGGAGATTCTCATCATGATGAGATGGAACGGGAGATTCTCATGGTGATGAGGTGGAACGGGAGATTCTCATGGTGATGAGGTGGAACGGGAGAATCTCATGGTGATGAGGTGGAACGGGAGATTCTCATGGTGATGAGGTGGAACGGGAGATTCTCATCATGATGTGGTGGAACGGGAGATTCTCATCATGATGAGATGGAACGGGAGATTCTCATGGTGATGAGGTGGAACGGGAGATTCTCATGGTGATGAGGTGGAACGGGAGATTCTCATTATGATGAGATGGAACGGGAGATTCTCATTATGATGAGATGGAACGGGAGATTCTCATTATGATGAGATGGAACGGGAGATTCTCATTATGATGAGATGGAACGGGAGATTCTCATTATGATGAGATGGAACGGGAGATTCTCATTATGATGAGATGGAACGGGAGATTCTCATTATGATGAGATGGAACGGGAGATTCTCATGGTGATGAGGTGGAACGGGAGATTCTCATGGTGATGAGGTGGAACGGGAGATTCTCATGGTGATGAGGTGGAACGGGAGATTCTCATGGTGATGAGGTGGAACGGGAGATTCTCATGGTGATGAGGTGGAACGGGAGATTCTCATCATGATGTGGTGGAACGGGAGATTCTCATCATGATGAGATGGAACGGGAGATTCTCATGGTGATGAGGTGGAACGGGAGAATCTCATGGTGATGAGGTGGAACGGGAGATTCTCATTATGATGAGATGGAACGGGAGATTCTCATTATGATGAGATGGAACGGGAGATTCTCATTATGATGAGATGGAACGGGAGATTCTCATTATGATGAGATGGAACGGGAGATTCTCATTATGATGAGATGGAACGGGAGATTCTCATTATGATGAGATGGAACGGGAGATTCTCATCATGATGAGATGGAACGGGAGATTCTCATCATGATGAGATGGAACGGGAGATTCTCATCATGATGAGATGGAACGGGAGATTCTCATTATGATGAGATGGAACGGGAGATTCTCATTATGATGAGATGGAACGGGAGATTCTCATTGTGATGAGATGGAACGGGAGATTCTCATGGTGATGAGGTGGAACGGGAGATTCTCATGGTGATGAGGTGGAACGGGAGATTCTCATGGTGATGAGGTGGAACGGGAGATTCTCATGGTGACGAGGTGGAACGGGAGATTCTCATGGTGACGAGGTGGAACGGGAGATTCTCATCATGATGAGATGGAACGGGAGATTCTCATTATGATGACATGGAACGGGAGATTCTCATTATGATGACATGGAACGGGAGATTCTCATGGTGATGAGGTGGAACGGGAGATTCTCATCATGATGAGATGGAACGGGAGATTCTCATGGTGATGAGGTGGAACGGGAGATTCTCATGGTGATGAGGTGGAACGGGAGAATCTCATGGTGATGAGGTGGAACGGGAGAATCTCATGGTGATGAGGTGGAACGGGAGATTCTCATGGTGATGAGGTGGAACGGGAGATTCTCATTGTGATGAGATGGAACGGGAGATTCTCATCATGATGAGATGGAACGGGAGATTCTCATCATGATGAGATGGAACGGGAGATTCTCATTATGATGAGATGGAACGGGAGATTCTCATCATGATGAGATGGAACGGGAGAATCTCATGGTGATGAGGTGGAACGGGAGAATCTCATGGTGAGGTGGAACGGGAGATTCTGATTATGATGAGATGGAACGGGAGATTCTCATGGTGATGAGGTGGAACGGGAGATTCTCATCATGATGTGGTGGAACGGGAGATTCTCATGGTGATGAGGTGGAACGGGAGAATCTCATGGTGATGAGGTGGAACGGGAGAATCTCATGGTGATGAGGTGGAACGGGAGAATCTCATGGTGATGAGGTGGAACGGGAGAATCTCATGGTGATGAGGTGGAACGGGAGATTCTCATGGTGATGAGGTGGAACGGGAGAATCTCATGGTGATGAGATGGAACGGGAGATTCTCATGGTGATGAGGTGGAACGGGAGATTCTCATGATGATGTGGTGGAACGGGAGATTCTCATCATGATGAGGTGGAACGGGAGATTCTCATCATGATGAGGTGGAACGGGAGATTCTCATGGTGATGAGGTGGAACGGGAGATTCTCATGGTGATGAGGTGGAACGGGAGAATCTCATGGTGATGAGGTGGAACGGGAGATTCTCATCGTGATGTGGTGGAACGGGAGAATCTCATGGTGATGAGGTGGAACGGGAGAATCTCATGGTGATGAGGTGGAACGGGAGATTCTCATGGTGATGAGGTGGAACGGGAGAATCTCATGGTGATGAGGTGGAACGGGAGAATCTCATGGTGATGAGGTGGAACGGGAGATTCTCATGGTGATGAGGTGGAACGGGAGAATCTCATGGTGATGAGGTGGAACGGGAGAATCTCATGGTGATGAGGTGGAACGGGAGAATCTCATGGTGATGAGGTGGAACGGGAGAATCTCATGGTGATGAGGTGGAACGGGAGAATCTCATGGTGATGAGGTGGAACGGGAGAATCTCATGGTGATGAGGTGGAACGGGAGATTCTCATGGTGATGAGGTGGAACGGGAGAATCTCATGGTGATGAGGTGGAACGGGAGATTCTCATCATGATGAGGTCGAACGGGAGAATCTCATGGTGATGAGGTGGAACGGGAGATTCTCATCATGATGAGGTCGAACGGGAGATTCTCATGGTGATGAGGTGGAACGGGAGAATCTCATGGTGATGAGGTGGAACGGGAGAATCTCATGGTGATGAGGTGGAACGGGAGATTCTCATCATGATGTGGTGGAACGGGAGAATCTCATGGTGATGAGGTGGAACGGGAGAATCTCATGGTGATGAGGTGGAACGGGAGATTCTCATCATGATGTGGTGGAACGGGAGATTCTCATCATGATGTGGTGGAACGGGAGATTCTCATCGTGATGAGGTGGAACGGGAGATTCTCATGGTGATGAGGTGGAACGGGAGATTCTCATGGTGATGAGGTGGAACGGGAGATTCTCATCATGATGAGGTGGAACGGGAGATTCTCATCATGATGAGATGGAACGGGAGATTCTCATGGTGATGAGGTGGAACGGGAGATTCTCATGGTGATGAGGTGGAACGGGAGAATCTCATGGTGATGAGGTGGAACGGGAGATTCTCATGGTGATGAGGTGGAACGGGAGAATCTCATGGTGATGAGGTGGAACGGGAGATTCTCATGGTGATGAGGTGGAACGGGAGATTCTCATCATGATGAGGTGGAACGGGAGATTCTCATCATGATGAGGTGGAACGGGAGATTCTCATGGTGATGAGGTGGAACGGGAGATTCTCATCATGATGAGGTGGAATGGGAGATTCTCATGGTGATGAGGTGGAACAGGAGATTCTCATGGTGATGAGGTGAAACGGGAGATTCTCATGGTGATGAGGTGGAACAGGAGATTCTCATGGTGATGAGGTGGAACGGGAGATTCTCATGGTGATGAGGTGGAACGGGAGATTCTCATGGTGATGAGGTGGAACGGGAGATTCTCATCGTGATGTGGTGGAACGGGAGATTCTCATCATGATGAGGTGGAATGGGAGATTCTCATCATGATGAGGTGGAATGGGAGATTCTCATGGTGATGAGGTGGAACGGGAGATTCTCATGGTGATGTGGTGGAACGGGAGATTCTCATGGTGATGAGGTGGAACGGGAGATTCTCATCATGATGTGGTGGAACGGGAGATTCTCATCATGATGAGGTGGAATGGGAGATTCTCATCATGATGAGGTGGAACAGGAGATTCTCATGGTGATGAGGTGGAACGGGAGATTCTCATCATGATGTGGTGGAACGGGAGATTCTCATAGTGATGAGGTGGAACGGGAGATTCTCATCATGATGTGGTGGAACGGGAGATTCTCATGGTGATGAGGTGGAACGGGAGATTCTCATCATGATGAGGTGGAACAGGAGATTCTCATGGTGATGAGGTGGAACGGGAGATTCTCATGGTGATGAGGTGGAACAGGAGATTCTCATGGTGATGAGGTGGAACGGGAGATTCTCATAGTGATGAGGTGGAACGGGAGATTCTCATCATGATGTGGTGGAACGGGAGATTCTCATAGTGATGAGGTGGAACGGGAGATTCTCATCATGATGAGGTGGAACAGGAGATTCTCATCATGATGAGGTGGAACAGGAGATTCTCATGATGGTGCAGCAACAGTGGGATGCTTTCTGCCAATGTGGAGCAAAATCTTTGACGAATGTTTTCAGCTTGTTTAATCATTACACTAAGATTTAAGGCAATTCTGTGGGGAAAAGGTTATCTGACCTGGAAAATGAAGGTAGACAGTGATTGTAATTAGATCTACTCCGGTCATGTCCAGCACTTTCTAGTGTTAACCAGTAGAAACCTTGCAGGGCTTAACTGTCCAGTAGAACTGGGTCCATAAATTTAGATCAGTCTGTGATTATAGACAAAAGCAGATAAATGTCCTGATTGCCATCCTCACTTCATTCAGTTCTGACATTTGAGCTATTTTAAAAACCAGGGAGGGACTTTTGTGGGTTGCCATGGTTTGCCACATCACTCAGGTGTCCCCTTTAGTGAGCCGATACAGAAGAATCTAATTAGTCTGCGGCCGTTGGTGCTATTACAATCTTGCTGCCTTCCCACCCTTGCTTTCTCTCCATCTGTCTTGATATGCTGTTGGGTTAAAGAGTGCAATGAAAGGACCCCGGGAGGTGCAGACAGAGGCAGACGACTGCCAGACGCTCCGTGGTGCCACGGCCTCACATGAAAGAAAACCAGCTTCTCTTTTTAAGAATTATGAGTCCAAGACATTAGTTTCTAAATGCTCTATCTGCTTCCTTATCATTCATTACTTTAAGTCTGTCATTCATTGTGGCTGGATTCAGCTGCCGTCTGCCTCTTTCGCCTCGACTTTGTTCACCAGCTTCTCTTTTTCTGTTTTCACAACAGTGTTCAAAGCTTTAACCAATTTCACTTCATCTCATACAGATCTCCTTCAGACACAAATAAATCAAACTATAGACTAAAAGATGAAAAACCATAACCTGGTTGTTTACTAATCGCATCAAACAGGGATTTGCAGCCCTTTTCACGTGAGGGCCCAACTTTTCCAGTTTAAACTGATCTGGGGGCCCATTCTAACATTAACCTGCATTTGTTTAATTAGTATCAGTTACTAGAGCAAGTTGCAGTTTCACAGCTAAAATCATGTCAGATATATGACAAAGTAATCAAAAGGATTTTAATACATTACATGTATGTGAAACTGCACTTACAAGACAGCCAGTAGTCCTATAAAAACACATTTCAAAGCTTAAATCTGGCTTATACACACAAAATCTACTAAATTAAGTTTTTATTAAACATAAAATGAGGGGCTTGGATAAAAAACTGATGGAAATGTGATTTTAAAAAAAATACAATCAAAATAATACATCATCCATCTTCGTGCTGCTTATCCGGGGTCGGGTCGCGGGGGCAGCAGCCTAAGCAGGGAAGCCCAGACTTCCCTCTCCCCAGCCACATTTGCCAACTCTGCGGGGGGGATCCCGAGGCGTTCCCAGGCCAGCCGAGAGATATAATCCCTCCAGCGTGTCCTGGGTCTTCCCCGGGGTCTCCTCCCAGAGGGACGTGCCTGGAACACCTCACCAGGGAGGTCCAGGAGGCATCCTGACCAGATGCCCGAGCCACCTCAACTGGTTCCTCTCGATGCGGAGGAGCAGCGGCTCTACTCTGATCTCCTCCCAGATGACCGAGCTCCTCACCCTATCTCTAAGGGAGAGCCCGGCCACCCTGCGGAGGAAACTCATTTCAGCCGCCTGTATACGAGATCTGGTTCTTTTATTTATTTTTTTTTTAACCTGTCCTGTCCAGCATCTCAGCAGACAGAACAACAATCTGCGTGCCGTATTTTTGCCAGACAGATTTTCTCTGTCAAGGGAGACATCTCATGTAAATAGCTGCCCTTGATTATCTGAATATTTTTATTATTATGATAATTATTTTATTTTATTTATTTATTTATTTTCCTTTTATCATTTTGCAATCATCGTCAGTCTTGATATGGCCGAGCTGGACCTGGCAGGGAAAGAGGAAAAAAAGAGGAAATGAAAGGAGGAAAAAAGAGAGAGAAAAGAAAGGCGTGTCTAAGCTGCTAAAGTTACAGTATTTGCAAAACAATATAAAGTAGTGAAAAAATACAAGAAGACATCAGTAGGATAGTGACAATATTCAAAAACAGACAAAAAAATGAAAAATAAAAGTAAAAAAAGTAAATGAATGAATAAAATAACAATTACAATACCAACCGTTATTAAACATACCTACAGAGAGTCATCAGCAACAGTTAGCAGGAAGCAGATAGAAGATGAGCGCTTTGTGGGCGTGCACGTGTGAGTGTTCAACCTGTGATCATGCAATCAAAGATCAGCTGAGTGCTTGTAGGGGAACACGACCACGACCCGAGGTGTAGGGGAGGAAGCCAAGGCCCCCAGGGCCCGGCAAGCCCACCGCGCACAGAGCCCGGGCAGGCAAAGCAGAGAGAGCCTCCGTCCCCCGAGCCCAGAGCAGTGGAAGCCTCCAGGCAGGCGCCACGAGGCAGGGGCACCGGGTAGCACAGGGCGACGGCACGCCAGCCCGGCGGGCCGCACCGAGAGCCGGCAGCCCACAGGCCCCAGGACCACCTGTTCCCCCCGGCAGAGCCCCGGCCAAGACCCAGCGGGCCCCACCCACCCAGAGCAAAACCATCGCGGGCCGGCGCCACCACGATACCAGGGGCGGGATCCCAAAGAACAAGGACACGTCCGTAGACCCTCCCCCCAACAACCCCTCCCCACAACCCCCCCGCTGCTTCCTATCCCCCCTCTCCAGAACCCTCCCCATCCCCCTCCCTCCCAAGCCCTACTGTCCCCAACACTCCCACCCCCCTTCCTCCATGGATACCTGGCTGCATGGATACCTGGCTGCATGGATACCTGGCTGCATGGATACCTGGCTGCATGGATACCTGGCTGCATGGATACCTGGCTGCATGGATACCTGGCTGCATGGATACCTGGCTGCATGGATACCTGGCTGCATGGATACCTGGCTGCATGGATATCTGGCTGCATGGATACCTGGCTGCATGGATATCTGGCTGCATGGATACCTGGCTGCATGGATATCTGGCTGCATGGATACCTGGCTGCATGGATATCTGGCTGCATGGATACCTGGCTGCATGGATATCTGGCTGCATGGATACCTGGCTGCATGGATACCTGGCTGCATGGATACCTGGCTGCATGGATACCTGGCTGCATGGATACCTGGCTGCATGGATACCTGGCTGCATGGATATCTGGCTGCATGGATACCTGGCTGCATGGATACCTGGCTGCATGGATACCTGGCTGCATGGATACCTGGCTGCATGGATACCTGGCTGCATGGATACCTGGCTGCATGGATACCTGGCTGCATGGATACCTGGCTGCATGGATATCTGGCTGCATGGATACCTGGCTGCATGGATATCTGGCTGCATGGATACCTGGCTGCATGGATACCTGGCTGCATGGATACCTGGCTGCATGGATACCTGGCTGCATGGATACCTGGCTGCATGGATATCTGGCTGCATGGATACCTGGCTGCATGGATATCTGGCTGCATGGATATCTGGCTGCATGGATACCTGGCTGCATGGATACCTGGTTGCATGGATACCTGGCTGCATGGATACCTGGCTGCATGGATACCTGGCTGCATGGATATCTGGCTGCATGGATACCTGGCTGCATGGATACCTGGCTGCATGGATATCTGGTTGAATGAATACCTGGTTGTATGGATACCTGGTTGTATGGATACCTGGCTGCATGGATACCTGGCTGCATGGATACCTGGCTGCATGGATATCTGGCTGCATGGATACCTGGCTGCATGGATATCTGGCTGCATGGATACCTGGCTGCATGGATACCTGGCTGCATGGATACCTGGCTGCATGGATACCTCGCTGCATGGATACCTGGCTGCATGGATACCTGGCTGCATGGATATTTGGCTGCATGGATACCTGGCTGCATGGATATCTGGCTGCATGGATACCTGGCTGCATGGATACCTGGCTGCATGGATACCTGGCTGCATGGATATTTGGCTGCATGGATACCTGGCTGCATGGATATCTGGCTGCATGGATACCTGGCTGCATGGATATCTGGCTGCATGGATACCTGGCTGCATGGATATTTGGCTGCATGGATATTTGGCTGCATGGATACCTGGCTGCATGGATATTTGGCTGCATGGATACCTGGCTGCATGGATATCTGGCTGCATGGATACCTGGCTGCATGGATATTTGGCTGCATGGATACCTGGCTGCATGGATATCTGGCTGCATGGATACCTGGCTGTATGGATATCTGGTTGTGTGGATACCTGGCTGCATGGATACCTGGCTGCATGGATACCTGGCTGCATGGATACCTGGTTGAATGAATACCTGGCTGCATGGATACCTGGTTGAATGAATACCTGGCTGCATGGATATCTGGTTGAATGAATACCTGGCTCCATGGATACCTGGTTGAATGAATACCTGGCTGCATGGATATCTGGCTGCATGGATACCTGGCTGCATGGATACCTGGCTGCATGGATATCTGGCTGCATGGATATCTGGTTGAATGAATACCTGGTTGTATGGATATCTGGTTGAATGAATACCTGGCTGCATGGATATCTGGTTGAATGAATACCTGGCTGCATGGATACCTGGCTGCATGGATATCTGGCTGCATGGATATCTGGTTGAATGAATACCTGGCTGCATGGATACCTGGCTGCATGGATACCTGGCTGCATGGATACCTGGCTGCATGGATATCTGGCTGCATGGATATCTGGTTGAATGAATACCTGGCTGCATGGATACCTGGCTGCATGGATACCTGGCTGCATGGATACCTGGCTGCATGGATACCTGGCTGCATGGATACCTGGCTGCATGGATATCTGGCTGCATGGATATCTGGTTGAATGAATACCTGGTTGTATGGATACCTGGCTGCATGGATATCTGGTTGAATGAATACCTGGTTGTATGGATACCTGGCTGCATGGATATCTGGCTGCATGAATACCTGGTTGTATGGATACCTGGCTGCATGGATACCTGGTTGAATGAATACCTGGTTGAATGGATACCTGGTACAAGTTGCAGTTCTTGTAAAACCATGTGTTCTAAACACCATTCAATGGATATACCTGAAAATTGCAATTGTAGTTTGTCAACATTTTAGAAATATTGCTTTTATTATATTTTTTATGCATTTTTTGGATACACAAGAAGGAGAGGAGTTTCTTATGTGACAGAATACTTA
This sequence comes from Telmatherina bonti, assembly GCF_933228915.1. Taxonomy (NCBI): domain Eukaryota; kingdom Metazoa; phylum Chordata; class Actinopteri; order Atheriniformes; family Telmatherinidae; genus Telmatherina; species Telmatherina bonti. Next base: position 1,591,586 of record NC_136611.1, on the reverse strand, counting down.
TAAATGAATACATATAAATGATACATATAAACCTGTACTAGATCTCCAGCACCATTGCTTGTTTCCTCATCAGTCCAGCAGTGTGTAACTGGGATGGTCATGTGACCCTCCAGCTGGTCTACGGAGGTTTTCCAGCGTTTCTATCCGTCCAGGAGGTTTACAATCCAGACACAACATGTAGTGTTTATTCAGAGACTCTAGATGGTAAATCCACCATTATTTATCACATCTTCATCATCATCACTACTACTAGTTGCTAAGAGACCTCTATTTTCACCTGGACATGATGATGAAGACACTTCCTGTCAATCAGAGAGCTTAAACTGACGGTAACGTCCAATCAGGAGCAGCCAAAGATCAACAAGTGATGAGAAAAGCAGGAACATAATGATCCTCTATGGCTGGAATAAAGCCAAGATGCAGCTGAGGTGGAGGTGGAGGATAGCAGGTAGTTGCTGGAAACGTTTTAGGACATTTAATACTGTTTATATGTTTGTTTCTTAACAAACGGGAGGTTGTCAGGACTGCTTTGCCATTGCTTTATCTGCAAACGTGCACATGTATGTGTGTGTGTGTGTGTGTGTGTGTGTGTGTGTGTGTGTGTGTGTGTGTGTGTGTGTGTGTATAAAGTCGTCTGGCATCAGTTCAGTAAATTTCACAAGGAACTCAAGTGCCTATTTCTGCACGTACAGTAGAGCAACCAGGACAGTAGAATAAAGAAATAAATATCCTGTGATTGTCTTAACCTAAACTTGTCTGTAAGCTCACTGCAGATCATTTCACCTTTAAAACGAGCCATGTTGGGACTTTGTACTCCCTTTTAACTCACACCATGAAAGCAAATTGTGCCATTTCTTTCTGTCGTGGTTGATTTGCAGCTCATGAACCATTTTGCATATTGCAAACTGAAAATGGTCCCCAGCTGACATATCATCCGTCTCTCTGATGCAGACTCTCCTCTAAGCATTTAAACATGCATTCCATCTTTTGTATTTGCTCATGTAAATCCTGACAGTAGGGCTGAAAGAGTCGGTATTTAAGCCTTAATCTTCAGGGTGTTTGCAGAAAATGCCCAGAGTGGCTGAAGGATGGCAGAGGAAAGTCCTGTTGTGGAGACAGTCTGCACGCTCGTACTCACCTCTGTGTCTGAACACTCGTGACTGAACAAACTGTTTTTGGCACAGCAGGATTTAGAAAAACATTTTTGAGAAAATGTCACACTTCAGCTGGTGTTCTCTTCTTATCGGATTTGCTCTTTGTAAACAGCAGAGACAGTAATTGAGATGAATGCCTACTGAGCTTTTATTGCTAGCTCCTCCAAATGAGGACCACATTTCCCATAAACCCTGCCGCCTCCTGCTGACCGCTTTTCTGAAAAACCAAAAAGGGAATGTGTTCTGGACCGACGGCCTTTCTTCTCACTCAGACATGAAACAAGCTGGTTCTACATCTGCAGATGCTCGATTGCAGTTAAATCTGTTCATGCATAGCCCAGGAAGTCTGCTACATTTCAGTTTCTGCATCCTTACCGTTCTCCTGCTTCATGCCTGCAACCAGGAAATCTATCTCTGTGAAACATTTGGATTGAAGTCTCATATACCCGACATGTTTGGGTCGAATCCGGCCTAGTTTGGGCACTTATGGCTCAGTTAGGACACTGGCAAGTCTGCTGTGGGCCACATGTGGCGGTCATGTCACAGTTTTCACAGCTACTTTAGACTCAAATCAACATCCTAAAGGTGACCCACCAGGACTGCTCCAAATAAATGACACGAACTTGACGTGTATTTTGGAGGTGAAACATGGACGCTTTTGTCTCTGCACACCAAACATGATGCAAAACTGAAAAAAACAAGGAAGACCCTAAAGCAAATGGGCAAAGTGACAAAAACAAAGATGGAGTCCGCATAGAGAGAAGATGATATCCTGCAGGAGAATGAGGCGCTGCCAGTCGGGCTGGGAGATTAATCAATTTCATCCATTAATTTGAATTTGCTGTTTATGAAGATTTATTTTTATGAAAATCGGGATTTTTGTTTTGCCCCGCCGTCACCTTTTGGGCTTCCGTACCTTATAGTGACGTCAGACTCCCGCTGGTGTCCATAGAAATGCATAAACACAACATGGCAACTAGCAATGAACAACAAGTGCCCCCTCTACCGTGACATTTTTTTGCAAAAACAACATTTGTACGTTTCAACAAACAGTTGTGATTTGCAGGTGTTTCCATTGAATAATGGTTAGCACATTAGCATCACGTTTCGTAAAATCTCATTTTTCTCGTCAGATTTTACAAAAATTGCGGTTAATGCAAAGTGGAAATGTAGCGTTATTTTAGGGTTTTCCACTCGCTGCGGAGAATTTGCTTCGGATTTTTTAAGCTTTTCTCCCGCATTTTCTTTTCTAAAACTCTGAAATTCGCTGTTTATTCGACACAGCGCCATCTTTACCGGGAATTACCTGGTCACGACCCCCCATGTCACATCCCCCCACGTGACGTACTCCCCCACGTCATGTCACCCACGCCACGTCCCCCACATCATGTCACCCCACGTCACGTACTCCCCCACGTCACGACCCCCCCACGTCACGTACTCCCCCACGTCACGACCCCCCCACGTCACGACCCCCCCCATGTCACGACCCCCCACGTCACATTTTCCCATAAGACATGTTAAATATAAAGAAACATTCACTTTTATTACTTCATTGCCAATGTGGAAGATTGTTTTGGTTATTTAATGTCAAAATACTTTAAAAGGAATCACTATTTTTGTTCCAAGAGGAGGCACTTGTATTTATTAATCATTAGTTTCTTTTTTATTTTAGAATAAAATTACACAGGTGAAGTGAGGCCTATTCTTAAATGTATGATTAAAACTTAGAAACTATCTCACAGTGGAAACGGACTAAGTGGAAACATGTTACTTATAATGTTTACAGCGGCAGCGCCTGCATCTCTTTTTACAATCTAGTTTAATAGCTTGTTTATTTGCACTTTAAATTCAGGTAAACTCCTAGACTGACTGCAATAAAAGCAATTTTTAAAAAAAGAATTTTTGAAGTCTGTAATTTATGACTATTTTTTTCTTTGCGGTAAGAGGAAAAATAATAAAGTAAAATCGGAAATCAGATTTGGTTTAAAAAAATCTGATTTTATTTTTTTGGCCATGTCGCCCAGCCCTAGCTGTCAGCAGCCTTCTCTGATTGGTCGGTTCTGTATCTGTCGGATGTGAATGTTCAGAAAAATCTACTTACATCACTGATCCATGACTTGATATTAATTCCATGATACAATCTCCATGTGAATTTTATCATGGATTTATTTATTGACTGGGACCTAAATTCATCAGCCACGCCAGAAATCTGGGTGTAGTGATGGACTGGGACCTGAAAACCACCAACCAGTCCAGAAATCTGGGTGTAGTGATGGACTGGGACCTGAAAACCACCAACCAGTCCAGAAATCTGGGTGTAGTGATGGACTGGGACCTGAAAACCACCAACCAGTCCAGAAATCTGGATGTAGTGATGGACTGGGACCTGAAAACCACCAACCAGTCCAGAAATCTGGGTGTAGTGATGGACTGGGACCTGAAAACCACCAACCAGTCCAGAAATCTGGGTGTAGTGATGGACTGGGACCTGAAAACCACCAACCAGTCCAGAAATCTGGGTGTAGTGATGGACTGGGACCTGAAAACCACCAATCAGTCCAGAAATCTGGGTGCAGTGATGGACTGGGACCTGAAAACCACCAACCAGTCCAGAAATCTGGATGTAGTGATGGACTGGGACCTGAAAACCACCAATCAGTCCAGAAATCTGGGTGTAGTGATGGACTGGGACCTGAAAACCACCAACCAGTCCAGAAATCTGGGTGTAGTGATGGACTGGGACCTGAAAACCACCAACCAGTCCAGAAATCTGGATGTAGTGATGGACTGGGACCTGAAAACCACCAACCAGTCCAGAAATCTGGGTGTAGTGATGGACTGGGACCTGAAAACCACCAACCAGTCCAGAAATCTGGGTGTAGTGATGGACTGGGACCTGAAAACCACCAACCAGTCCAGAAATCTGGGTGTAGTGATGGACTGGGACCTGAAAACCACCAATCAGTCCAGAAATCTGGATGTAGTGATGGACTGGGACCTGAAAACCACCAACCAGTCCAGAAATCTGGATGTAGTGATGGACTGGGACCTGAAAACCACCAATCAGTCCAGAAATCTGGATGTAGTGATGGACTGGGACCTGAAAACCACCAACCAGTCCAGAAATCTGAATGTAGTGATGGACTGGGACCTGAAAACCACCAATCAGTCCAGAAATCTGGATGTAGTGATGGACTGGGACCTGAAAACCACCAATCAGTCCAGAAATCTGGGTGTAGTGATGGACTGGGACCTGAAAACCACCAACAGTCCAGAAATCTGGATGTAGTGATGGACTGGGACCTGAAAACCACCAATCAGTCCAGAAATCTGGGTGTAGTGATGGACTGGGACCTGAAAACCACCAACCAGTCCAGAAATCTGGGTGTAGTGATGGACTGGGACCTGAAAACCACCAACAGTCCAGAAATCTGGGTGTGGGCTGTTTTTAACCAGTGGTGAATGAAATCTTAGCTTGTTTTTACCTGGACTCCGGATGCAACGGGGAGGTTAAGCTACAGCCTGTAGCTGCAGGGTAAAGCGTGTCAGAGTAAACACTCGGGTTGCCAAGTTTTACACATTAACATGAACCCAGACAGATTCATGAACAAAGTTCATGTGAAAGGTTTAAAAATGTTGAACTTGTCCCTTAACTCATCTATGTGGTTAAAAATCTACTAATTTATTGATTTAGAAAATCAAACCCAGAGTTTTCAGTAAAACCATTTATTGCAAATGACGGACGAGGAAGATCTCTCTGGGAGGTTTAATCTCGAGGACTTTGTGAGGTTTTGTTAGTAAACATGTTTGCAGATATTAGATGAGAGACGCGTCATGGCCGTCGTCTGTCTTCTAGCCCACATCCCGTAACTGTGACTTTGTGTGTTTTTCCCACCTGTGCTGGTTTCCTGCAGAATCTTCCGGTTTCCAAAGCAGATGGACCCGACGAGAGTGCGAAGGGTCTTCCGAGAGGCTCTGAAAATCTGGACCGACGTCACGCCGCTCACCTTCACCGAGGTGTACGCTGGGAAAGCTGACATCAACATCGACTTCCTGCGGTGAGCAAAGGTCACAACAGAACAGACGTCAGAAGCTCAAACATCCACAGATTTACTGCTTTTAGAAAGAAATTATTTCATATTTGTTTAACCTGAAGAACACATTCTTATTCATAGTGTTGACAAACGGAGCGAAACACGACAAAAAAGGCAAATATTAACCCCTGAAATTAGTGTTATACAAAAAAAACATGAATACAGGAAACAAATCAGACAAATATCAGAAAGGCATTTTAAAAGACTGGAAAAAAATTCGATTTCACATGAAATAAATTGATAATAATGAAGAAATAAAGATAAATAAAAGGGAATTCATTCATTCATTTTCCAGCTTAGTCCAGTTCAGGGCCGAGGGGGTGGAGTCTCCCCCATCAGGTGAGAGGCAGGTACACCTGGACGAGTCACCGCTCCATCACTGCAGGAGCCAAGTCTAAACAAAGCCACTGATACTGCTCGGCCCAAGACTCGGTTGGACGCACCACTTCGCCGTCACCGATTTCCACTCAGATGACTTCACTCCACATTCAATACTCTTTATTCCTTTCATACCCATGTATGAATACAAACTACGTGTTCTCACGCCCTGCGGTCGAAATCCCTTTCCAGCCTAACATCTGCCCAACCAGTGACACATTCCCCCGATAGGCATCACCTGTCCAGGTAACAAGACAGCACCCTCTAATGAGGAAAACAGTTCAAATAAACTGGCTTCTATAATCACAGTAAATCAGTCAGTTAAAACAAATAAATAAACTAAACACATTATTTTAAAGAAATAAACAATATGAGAGGTAAGTTTTTAAAAGATCTTTAGAAACATGAAAGATGTTCAGATTTTGGATTAAACCTGGCCTTCAGGTGCACTTTAAGCATTTTTAATGTTTGTTGTGGGAAAAGTCTGTCAATAATGAGAAGTCTGTTCTGAAGTGAAAAAGATTACAAAGTTTAGAAAACAAAGTTTAACAATTTGGAGAAACTGTTCAGAGGTCTGATCGAGGTCTGGAGGGGTTTTAGCCTGCTTGCAGACTGGAGCACAGCACACGTCAAACGGCCAAATTTGGTCAGAGCTTATCAAGTCACTCAACAGAAAAGCACGAAGAATAAATAAATATGAATGAATATATTTAAATACAAATTTTAAATGCAAGACTGTAGTATTTAATATGTAAAGAAAACTACACTAGAATTCCAGAATATGAAATTTCTATATATCACACACACACATATATATACACTATTCACAAAAAGTTAGGGATATTCAGCTTTTGGGTGAAATTTCACAACAAGCCTAAAATGCCTTCAAACCTGTACAGGTGAACTTAATGTGATCTTCTCTAAGCTTTTAAATGCACATGTCCAACTGTTAAATGCTTCAATAAATTTTGCACAAGTTGCTGTTCTCTAACAAGGAGCTTAACGGCAAAAATCACGGCAGGTGTGTGATCCTTGAATTGACCAATAAATGTCCTGGTTCAATTAGAGCTGGTGTTTAAACAGTTGTCCTCATCATGCTGTTCACATTTTGACATCATGAGACCAAGACGACACCTAACAATGGAACAACAGTCCCTTGCCATCGCGATGCTTCAAACAGGACGTTCTCAGACAGAAGTGGCCACTGAGCTTGGAGTGTCACAGAGTGTCATCAGCAGGTTGCAACAGAGATATGGAGAGACTGGAAGAGTCACAGAAAGGCCTAGAAGTGGACGTCCTTTGGCCACATCCCGTGCTGATGACCGCTACATTGTGAACACTGCCCTGAGAAACCGGATGATGAATGCCACTCAACTCCAGGCACGTTTAAGAGAGGTGAGAGGCACCCAAGTGTCACGTCAGACCATTCCAAACCGTTTCCATCAGCGTGGTCTGCGTGCTAGACGACCTGCACGGGTACCTGACCACACCACCAGGCACAGGCATCATCGTCTTGCATGGGCCAGGGAGCATTTACGCTGGACGAGGAACCAGTGGGCCTCAGTGCTGTTCTCTGATGAAAGTCGATTCACACCGAGCAGAAATGATGGCCGGCAACGATGTTGGAGACGTCAGGGAGAGCGCTATGCATCAGCCACTGTTGTCACCAGGCCAGCTTTTGGTGGTGGCGGTGTTACAGTGTGGGCAGGGGTGTCCACTTGGTACAGAACTGCCCTACACTTTGTGAATGGTACAGTGACAAGCCCATACTACCTGAGTAACATCATTAATCCAGTGATTGTGCCCCTACATGAACAGCACAGGCCTAATTTCATCTTCATGGACGACAATGCTCCTGCTCATCGAGGCCGCATCATCAGGGAACGGCTGTTGGAGACTGGTGTACCTCAAATGGAACGGCCTGCACTCTCTCCAGACCTGAATCCCATTGAAAACCTGTGGGATCAGCTGAGCCGTCGTGTAGAGGCTCGAGACCCTGCACCCCAGAACCTCAATGACCTGAGGGCTGCCCTTCAAGAAGAGTGGGATGCCATGCCTCAGCA
>NC_136611.1:1541394-1578894 GCF_933228915.1 Telmatherina bonti | reverse complement strand
TCGGCAGAACGTCGCCCTGACTCGGCAGAACGTCGCCCTGACTCGGCAGAACGTCACCCTGACTTGGCAGAACGTTGCCCTGTGACGGCAGAACATCGCCCTGACTCGGCAGAACGTCGACCTTGACTCGGCAGAACGTCGCCCTGACTCGGCAGAACGTCGACCTTGACTCGGCAGAACATCGCCCTTGACTCGGCAGAACGTCGACCTTGACTCGGCAGAACGTCGCCCTGACACGGCAGAACATCGCCCTTGACTCGGCAGAACATCGCCCTTGACTCGGCAGAACGTCGACCTTGACTCGGCAGAACGTCGCCCTGACACGGCAGAACATCGCCCTTGACTCGGCAGAACATCGCCCTTGACACGGCAGAACATCGCCCTTGACTCGGCAGAACGTCGACCTTGACTCGGCAGAACGTCGCCCTTGACTCGGCAGAACGTCGCCCTTGACACGGCAGAACGTCGCCCTGACTCGGCAGAACATCGCCCTGTGACGGCAGAACATCGCCCTTGACTCGGCAGAACATCGCCCTGTGACGGCAGAACATCGCCCTTGACTCGGCAGAACGTCGACCTTGACTCGGCAGAACGTCGCCCTGACTCGGCAGAACATCGCCCTGTGACGGCAGAACATCGCCCTTGACTCGGCAGAACATCGCCCTTGACTCGGCAGAACATCGCCCTGTGACGGCAGAACATCGCCCTTGACTCGGCAGAACGTCGACCTTCACTCGGCAGAACGTCGCCCTTGACTCGGCAGAACGTCGCCCTTGACACGGCAGAACGTCGCCCTGACTCGGCAGAACATCGCCCTTGACTCGGCAGAACATCGCCCTTGACTCGGCAGAACATCGCCCTGTGACGGCAGAACATCGCCCTTGACTCGGCAGAACGTCGCCCTTGACTCGGCAGAACGTCGCCCTTGACTCGGCAGAACGTCGCCCTTGACACGGCAGAACGTCGCCCTTGACACGGCAGAACGTCGCCCTGACTCGGCAGAACATCGCCCTGTGACGGCAGAACATCGCCCTTGACTCGGCAGAACGTCGCCCTTGACTCGGCAGAACGTCGCCCTTGACTCGGCAGAACGTCGCCCTGACTCGGCAGAACATCGCCCTGTGACGGCAGAACGTCGACCTTGACTCGGCAGAACGTCGACCTTGACTCGGCAGAACGTCGCCCTGACACGGCAGAACATCGCCCTTGACTCGGCAGAACGTCGCCCTGACACGGCAGAACATCGCCCTTGACTCGGCAGAACATCGCCCTTGACTCGGCAGAACGTCGCCCTTGACTCGGCAGAACGTCGCCCTTGACTCGGCAGAACATCGCCCTGTGACGGCAGAACGTCGCCCTTGACTCGGCAGAACGTCGACCTTGACTCGGCAGAACGTCGCCCTGACTCGGCAGAACATCGCCCTTGACTCGGCAGAACGTCGCCCTGACTCGGCAGAACATCGCCCTTGACTCGGCAGAACATCGCCCTGTGACGGCAGAACATCGCCCTTGACTCGGCAGAACATCGCCCTGTGACGGCAGAACATCGCCCTTGACTCGGCAGAACGTCGCCCTTGACTCGGCAGAACGTCGCCCTGACTCGGCAGAACATCGCCCTGTGACGGCAGAACATCGCCCTTGACTCGGCAGAACGTCGACCTTGACTCGGCAGAACGTCGCCCTGACTCGGCAGAACGTCGCCCTGACTCGGCAGAACGTCACCCTGACTTGGCAGAACGTTGCCCTGTGACGGCAGAACATCGCCCTGACTCGGCAGAACGTCGACCTTGACTCGGCAGAACGTCGCCCTGACTCGGCAGAACGTCGACCTTGACTCGGCAGAACATCGCCCTTGACTCGGCAGAACGTCGACCTTGACTCGGCAGAACGTCGCCCTGACACGGCAGAACATCGCCCTTGACTCGGCAGAACATCGCCCTTGACTCGGCAGAACGTCGACCTTGACTCGGCAGAACGTCGCCCTGACACGGCAGAACATCGCCCTTGACTCGGCAGAACATCGCCCTTGACACGGCAGAACATCGCCCTTGACTCGGCAGAACGTCGACCTTGACTCGGCAGAACGTCGCCCTTGACTCGGCAGAACGTCGCCCTTGACACGGCAGAACGTCGCCCTGACTCGGCAGAACATCGCCCTGTGACGGCAGAACATCGCCCTTGACTCGGCAGAACATCGCCCTGTGACGGCAGAACATCGCCCTTGACTCGGCAGAACGTCGACCTTGACTCGGCAGAACGTCGCCCTGACTCGGCAGAACATCGCCCTGTGACGGCAGAACATCGCCCTTGACTCGGCAGAACATCGCCCTTGACTCGGCAGAACATCGCCCTGTGACGGCAGAACATCGCCCTTGACTCGGCAGAACGTCGACCTTCACTCGGCAGAACGTCGCCCTTGACTCGGCAGAACGTCGCCCTTGACACGGCAGAACGTCGCCCTGACTCGGCAGAACATCGCCCTTGACTCGGCAGAACATCGCCCTTGACTCGGCAGAACATCGCCCTGTGACGGCAGAACATCGCCCTTGACTCGGCAGAACGTCGCCCTTGACTCGGCAGAACGTCGCCCTTGACTCGGCAGAACGTCGCCCTTGACACGGCAGAACGTCGCCCTTGACACGGCAGAACGTCGCCCTGACTCGGCAGAACATCGCCCTGTGACGGCAGAACATCGCCCTTGACTCTGCAGAACGTCGCCCTTGACTCGGCAGAACGTCGCCCTTGACTCGGCAGAACGTCGCCCTGACTCGGCAGAACATCGCCCTGTGACGGCAGAACGTCGACCTTGACTCGGCAGAACGTCGCCCTGACACGGCAGAACATCGCCCTTGACTCGGCAGAATGTCGCCCTGACACGGCAGAACATCGCCCTTGACTCGGCAGAACATCGCCCTTGACTCGGCAGAACATCGCCCTTGACTCGGCAGAACGTCGCCCTTGACTCGGCAGAACGTCGCCCTTGACTCGGCAGAACATCGCCCTGTGACGGCAGAACGTCGCCCTTGACTCGGCAGAACGTCGACCTTGACTCGGCAGAACGTCGCCCTGACTCGGCAGAACATCGCCCTTGACTCGGCAGAACGTCGCCCTGACTCGGCAGAACATCGCCCTTGACTCGGCAGAACATCGCCCTGTGACGGCAGAACATCGCCCTTGACTCGGCAGAACATCGCCCTGTGACGGCAGAACATCGCCCTTGACTCGGCAGAACGTCGCCCTTGACTCGGCAGAACGTCGCCCTGACTCGGCAGAACATCGCCCTGTGACGGCAGAACATCGCCCTTGACTCGGCAGAACGTCGACCTTGACTCGGCAGAACGTCGCCCTTGACACGGCAGAACGTCGCCCTTGACACGGCAGAACATCGCCCTGTGACGGCAGAACATCGCCCTTGACTCGGCAGAACGTCGACCTTGACTCGGCAGAACGTCGACCTTGACTCGGCAGAACGTCGCCCTTGACACGGCAGAACGTCGCCCTTGACACGGCAGAACGTCGCCCTTGACTCGGCAGAACATCGCCCTTGACTCGGCAGAACGTCGACCTTGACTCGGCAGAACGTCGACCTTGACTCGGCAGAACGTCGCCCTTGACACGGCAGAACGTCGCCCTTGACACGGCAGAACGTCGCCCTTGACACGGCAGAACGTTGCCCTGACTCGGCAGAACATCGCCCTGTGACGGCAGAACATCGCCCTTGACTCGGCAGAACATCGCCCTGTGACGGCAGAACATCGCCCTTGACTCGGCAGAACATCGCCCTGTGACGGCAGAACATCGCCCTTGACTCGGCAGATCGTCACCCGGACTCGGCAGAACGTCACCCGGACTCGGCAGATCGTCACCCGGACTCGGCAGATCATCGCCCTGTGACGGCAGAACATCGCCCTGTGACGGCAGAACATCGCCCTTGACTCGGCAGAACGTCGACCTTGACTCGGCAGAACGTCGCCCTTGACTCGGCAGATCGTCACCCGGACTCGGCAGATCGTCACCCGGACTCGGCAGATCGTCACCCGGACTCGGCAGAACGTCGCCCTTGACTCGGCAGAACGTCGCCCTTGACTCGGCAGATCGTCACCCGGACTCGGCAGATCGTCACCCGGACTCGGCAGAACGTCGACCTTGACTCGGCAGAACGTCGCCCTTGACTCGGCAGATCGTCACCCGGACTCGGCAGAACGTCGACCTTGACTCGGCAGAACGTCGCCCTTGACTCGGCAGATCGTCACCCGGACTCGGCAGATCGTCACCCGGACTCGGCAGATCGTCACCCGGACTCGGCAGAACGTCGCCCTTGACTCGGCAGAACGTCGCCCTTGACTCGGCAGATCGTCACCCGGACTCGGCAGATCGTCACCCGGACTCGGCAGAACGTCGACCTTGACTCGGCAGAACGTCGCCCTTGACTCGGCAGAACGTCGCCCTTGACTCGGCAGATCGTCACCCGGACTCGGCAGAACGTCGCCCTTGACTCGGCAGAACGTCGCCCTTGACTCGGCAGATCGTCACCCGGACTCGGCAGAACGTCGCCCTTGACTCGGCAGAACGTCGCCCTTGACTCGGCAGAACGTCGCCCTTGACTCGGCAGATCGTCACCCGGACTCGGCAGAACGTCGCCCTTGACTCGGCAGATCGTCACCCGGACTCGGCAGAACGTCGCCCTTGACTCGGCAGATCGTCACCCGGACTCGGCAGATCATCGCCATGTCCCTGTGTAAACCTGAAGCTCTCAGACAGTGGCAGTCTCCGTGAATCAAAGATCTGTGTTCCTTTTAGTTTTAGTCTTTTAGTTCTGCTGCTGTCAAACTGACAAGCTCATTGTAAGTATCCTTGTATTGTCCATTAGTTAGCAGTTTTGGAGGTTTTTAAACCAGAATTTTGGAAAATTTGGCAGGTCGTGAGGTCATTTAATCTTGATTATGCCCGACATAAGATTATGCCCGACTGGTTTGGAAAGTATGACATTAGCTGTATGCTGGATGAGAAACAACTAAAAGCAAATTCTATCGTTCTGATGTTATAGATGTGCCTTTGGTCTATATGGTGAGGTAAATCAGGATTTCTGCATGTTTAATCTGTATTTGTCATGTGAACCTCCAGGTCCTGGCATGGAGACAACCTTCCCTTTGACGGCCAGGGTGGGATCCTCGCTCACGCCTTTTTCCCAAGAACACACCGACAGGGCGACATTCACTTTGACAATGACGAGTACTGGACGCTTGGAAACTACATAGGTGAGCTAGAGTTAGACTTTACCCCATAAACTGTGTATAAAAGATGGGCGGAGCCTCCATAGTTGAATTGAAGCTCATTGGGCAGTTACTGCCATCGCCATTTTTCCATTGCCACGCATGTCGTCTCTCCTGGAAAATACAAAAATGAGCGGGAAATGATTGGCATCTAGCGAACTCTAACCTGCATGTAGCTAAGAGCTAACTGAGCGAACAGGATGTAATCAACTAACAGAGGTAAGCGGGCTAAAGCTAACTCACACTGCAAACCGGTTAAAAACCGTGGTTGTTCTATGTTCCTTCTTCTTGAAGCGGGAGATCGGGTAAACAGTTGTCATAAAGGTAAACCTGACCTATTAAACTGAATGTTTTTTTGTATCAGGCTGTAAACATGTTTATTCCTCTTGTAAACGTGTTTATTCCTGTTGTAAACATGTTTATTCCTGTTGTAAACATGTTTATTTCTGCTGTAAACATGTTTACTCCTGCTGTAAACATGTTTATTTCTGCTGTAAACATGTTTATTCCTGTTGTAAACATGTTTATTCCTGTTGTAAACATGTTTATTCCTGCTGTAAACATGTTTATTCCTGTTGTAAACATGTTTATTCCTGTTGTAAACATGTTTACTCCTGCTGTAAACATGTTTATTTCTGCTGTAAACATGTTTATTCCTGTTGTAAACATGTTTATTCCTGTTGTAAACATGTTTACTCCTGCTGTAAACATGTTTATTTCTGCTGTAAACATGTTTATTCATGTTGTAAACATGTTTATTCCTGTTGTAAACATGTTTATTCCTGCTGTAAACATGTTTATTCCTGTTGTAAACATGTTTATTTCTGCTGTAAACATGTTTATTCCTGCTGTAAACATGTTTATTCCTGTTGTAAACATGTTTACTCCTGCTGTAAACATGTTTATTTCTGCTGTAAACATGTTTATTCCTGCTGTAAACATGTTTATTCCTGTTGTAAACATGTTTATTTCTGCTGTAAACATGTTTACTCCTGCTGTAAACATGTTTATTTCTGCTGTAAACATGTTTATTCCTGTTGTAAACATGTTTATTCCTGTTGTAAACATGTTTATTCCTGCTGTAAACATGTTTATTCCTGTTGTAAACATGTTTATTTCTGCTGTAAACATGTTTACTCCTGCTGTAAACATGTTTATTTCTGCTGTAAACATGTTTATTCCTGTTGTAAACATGTTTATTCCTGTTGTAAACATGTTTATTTCTGCTGTAAACATGTTTACTCCTGCTGTAAACATGTTTATTTCTGCTGTAAACATGTTTATTCCTGTTGTAAACATGTTTATTTCTGCTGTAAACATGTTTATTCCTGCTGTAAACATGTTTATTTCTGCTGTAAACATGTTTACTCCTGCTGTAAACATGTTTATTTCTGCTGTAAACATGTTTATTCCTGTTGTAAACGTGTTTATTTCTACTGTAAACATGTTTATTCCTGCTGTAAACGTGTTTATTCCTGCTGTGAATATGTTCTTTTTTTTTGTTTATTTCTGCTGTAAACATGTAAAAACACTGACTGCCCTGTAGGCGAACAGCAGGGGGTCCAGCGATGTCCTTCGGGTGCTTCAACACCAGATCGATGGATTTCATGTCCAAAGACATCATCGCGCTGTCATACCTAATGAGGACCCCAGAGCCCCATTGCTGCCCAATTTAATTTGTCTTTGTAGCCATGTAGCCAGGTAGCTAGGCAGCTATGTTGCAACGTAGCCATGTAGCCAGCTTTTTTTCTAAATGCAGGTGTTTACATTAGCATATTCTTATTGCAATATTTAGGTTTTGCGTCATGCTAGATGTAAAGGAAAAAGACCTCGCACATGATCCATTAAAACACCATTATTTATCACATTTCAGTCTAAAAGAAGATCACTATCACTACTATGTATCTAGGAGACCTCAGATATCATAAAGTCACTTCCTGTCAAAACTTCCACCAATCAGAGAGCTTAAATCAAGGAAATATCCAATCAAGAGCAGCCAAAGATCAACAAGTGAGCAGGAAGTTACCTGAAACTGCTTTTAATTGCCACCTTGCATTGTTTGAAAGGTGTAATTATCTGCTGCCCTTGAACATGGAGTATAAAACTAAAGTCATGTCTGTGTGTCATGTGATGGGGGTAACTGTGTACAGAGATGAGTCAGCAGGGAGAGGTACTTTGCGTGACTCATTGGGTGGTTTGTTGGCACTACACGAGCTCAGGTAGTGAAATCCCCACCATCTTCTGCAGACAGCAGGTCAAAACAAATGCTTACCACTGTTTCCAAACACAATTTGAACCAGCTGTGCACCCCTCCTCCCCTCGCCCTGCAGGCACAGACCTTCTCCAGGTTGCCGCCCATGAGTTCGGGCATGTCCTGGGCCTGCAGCACTCACCCAAGCCTGGAGCCATCATGTCTGCCTACTACTCCTTCTCCTACCCTCTCAGGCTGAGCGAGGACGACAAGCAAGGCATCCAACACTTGTATGGACAGCCCTCAACACCAACCCTTCCACCATCGCTAATCGACACAGACATTAATGAGATCAATGTAAGTAGTAAGGTGTGTGGAGTTGGTGTGCTGATATAAGAGGATGGCAAGAAATGTCTTAATAAATATTTAAAAGCTTCCAAATGAGTCATTTCAGTGAAAAAAAATCACACAGTCTGACAGAAAGATGTACTTGTTGTTTAACTACATTTTAAAATAAAATAAAATGAAAGTTAAAGTGAAGTTGTGCCTGTCGCCCCCTGGTGGCCGCTTCAGGTCATAAAACTCCAGCCATACTTGTTAACTGATAGAAAGTGAGAAAATTTTATCGGATTCTAAATCTCTGTTCATATCTTGCTGATTTATGTCTAAATATTCATTTTTATAATAACCTGAATCTTTGTATGTATTTGATGTTAAAAATAAGTACCTTTGATTGACAGCTCACATTATTAGTCCTTGGGGAGTGAGCAGAATCTCATCTTAGCTCAGCACTGGTGTCGTTACTCCAACGTTAAAGCAGTAGAGGCCATCACACATCATGGCTGCACCTGTTGGGACTGAAAGACTGAAATCGTCTTTCTTCCCACGCAGATTTGCTTCACATGTAAAGCTTGTGTTTACCATCCCTGACGCTGCAGTCTCAGTAAAACCAGAGTTCAGCTGGACTCTGAGACCGTTTCAGACCGTTGTCGGCTCATTAACGGCGGCTTTATATTGAAATGTATTTCAGCAGGTGGAAATCAACACGTGTTTAACCTTATTTCAGCCCGACGCCTGTCAGACAGACTTCGATGCGGTGTCTATGATCCGAGGGGAGCTGTTCTTCTTTAAGTCCGGCTACGTTTGGAGGATCCGGGACGGGCAGCTGGAGAACGGTTACCCAGCGCTAGTGTCCCGGCACTGGAAGGGGATTCCACACAACATCGACGCTACCTTTGAGGACAAGTCAGGCAATATTTGGTTCTTTCAAGGTGGGTAGTTTCCTGGTTTCTGTTTTTTAGTGTGACACATGAAAACTGCAGATAAAAAGAAGTAAAACTGTTTTAATGAGTTGGAATGCAACCGGTAGAAGACAACATGTCAGATGATGGAAAGATGGAAGGAGCGTCACCAATCGGAGACAAACTGGATCTAAAAGTTATGGAAAATGTTCCACAGACTGAAGATCCTCCATCTGCAGATTCAGAGAATCTGAAGAAATCTCTGTATGCCGGGACAAGGCTGGATGCTGGTGATCTTCTGCATTAAGACACGATTCTCTGTGTGAATAAAGGGGGAGTATGTAAGTGGGGTGTAGAGGGGGAGGGAGGTGTGGGCATGTACAGGAGGTAGGGTATGAATGGAGACGGAAAGGTGAGTTGTGGTGCGTGTGTGTAGGGAGGAGGGGTGATTGGAGGTGTGTGTGTGGGGGGGGGGGGGATGGGATGGGGTGTGTGTGCTGATAAAGAAGGGAGTGTGTGAACTGGGGGTGAGAAGGGGGGTGTGTGTAGAGAGGGAGCTCGTGAGGGGTGTTGTGTTATGTGGTGTATGTGTGCATCGGGGAGTATGTGAGTGGGGGAAGGGGGGTAGGGTGTGTGATATGGAGCATGTTTAATGGATGGGGCGGGTAGGGTGTGTGTCAGGAGGGAGTATGAGAGTCAGTCGATACGTGGGTGTGTGTGTGGGGGGGGGGGTGTCTTGTTCCCCGGGGGTGCGGCCTGGCCTCCACTCGGCAGCTGTCTGGGGATCCTGGCTCTCTATTGGTGTGGACTGGACCCTCTGCCTGTGGGGGGTTTGGGGTTGCCTTGGGGCTCTTGGGGCCCTAGGCCCGCTCTCTGTCTGCCCTGGGCGGCCGGTTTCTGCCGGTCTGGGCCCGCTGGGGCCTGTTCCCCCTGACCGTGGAGAACTCCGGCTGGGGCTCCCCTCCCGGGTGGGTCCATAGCTGGCTCCAGGGTGGGGTGGTTGGATCCTGTGCTTGGGGGTGGCTACCGGTCACCCGGGTCTCGGGGTCCTACTGGCCTGCTTCTGGCCTTTGTTTGGGCGGGGTCACATTGTGTGGGCGGGGTCATATTGGCATGATCTTCTCTGAACACGTTCCACTCTGCATGTTCTGCATGTGACGCAGTCACAGAGTCGTCTGCAGGTTTATTCACTAACAGCAGCTGGTTTTCTTTGTCTCCCATTAATATCTAACCTGATAGTTTTTGGTGCTCTTGACACTTGATAGTCTAGTCCTCCACAGGGGGAATATGAATCTAAGACTGGCCTGTTTGTGTCTATGTGTGTGTGAATATGTAGGTACAAGCGTATGGGTGTATATGCATACGTTTATGCAGATGTCTGTTTTTTTCCTTCTCTCTCTTTCTCTTTCTCTCTTTTCTTTCTCTCTACAAAGTGTTTTCTTTCTCTTTCCCTTTATCTTTCTGTTGCTCCTATCCTCTCTGGTCTGGTCCAGCAGTAGAAACTCAAAAATTTACACAAAATAAATAAAGAAATAAAATAAAAAGCTAGAAAATCAAGGGGATCATCATACCAGTAATGCTCCCCTCGGCAAAGTAAATTTGCTCAGCAGAACACAACATCCAGACCATCATTCTGCTGCTTCAATGCTGGACAAGACAAAGAGAAAAAAAAAGACATGATTCTCTACTGGAAACCAGTGCATGGACTCAGGAAGATTCCAGAAACCAGTTTGAACCCAGTTCGGCCTGCATCATCCTGGCAGCATGGTGGAACCGGAGACGAGTCCAGATGCTGTTTATAAATATAAAGGTGTAAAGAAGCAAGTGAAACGTGAGAATGCTGCTTGTCTGTGCAGGAGAGAACTACTGGGTGTTCGATGCCGAGAGGAAGATCAGGGGCCCGGAGCCCGTCCAGGGTTTGGGACTGTCAGTGACGGGGATCCAGGCGGCGCTTCGCTGGGGCCTCGACTCCAACTACAACACCTACTTCTTTAAGTCCGGCAGCTACTGGAGGTTTAGTCCGCGACACAACCGGGTGGAGTCCTACTACCCTCGCAGCATGCAGGACTGGAGCGGCATGCCCGAAGATGTGGATGCCGCCTTCAGGGACACCTACGGTACGGGCCAAACACACTGGAACTGGATCTTAATGGGAGAACTAGGACAAACGACTGACAGTTAACCCTTAGCCTGACTTTATGGTCAAAACTTGACGACAGGTCTTCTGCCCCCTTCTGGTGGTGGTGGTGGGGGGGGGGGGTATGGGGGAGTATGTGAAGGGGGTCAGGTCAGAGAGGTGGGGGAGTGTGAGATAAAGTGTGGGTAAGGGTCGGGTAGGGTGTGTGAAGGGAGGGAGTGCCCAGGAGCCAACTGGTGGACTGGAGGTCTTGGCCATCCATAGGGGTGGGGGTGTGGCTCTTGGGGCCCTGGGCAGCCGGTGCTAGGCAGGGCCGGGCTTACTGGTCTGAGGCCACTGGGGCCTGTTTTCCCATGACCTTGGGGGTCTCTGGCTGGGGTCCCCCTTCCGCCACCTCCTGGGTATGTGTATGGCTGGGTCTGGCAGTCGGGCAGCTGGGCTCTGTGCTTGGGGACAGCTGCTGGCTGCCTGGGCCTCGGGGTTCTCCTAGCCTTCCTCTTGCCTTTGTATGGGCGGGGTCATATTATGCGGGCGGGGGCCACATTGTGTGGGCGGGGCCACATTGTGTGGGCGGGGCCACATTGTGTGGGCGGGATCACATTGGCATGATCTTCTCTGAACACATTCCACTCTGTATGTTCTGCATGTGTCAGTCACTGAATCTGCAGGTTTATTCAAAAACAGCAGATGGTTTTCTTTGTGTCTTTCTGGTTTAACTGGTTAGTTTCTGGTTTAACTGGTTAGTTTCTGGTTTAACTGGTTAGTTGGTGGTTTAATCCTCCTGCAGGGAAACACAACTCTGTGGTTGGCTGTGTGTGTTTATGTTTCTCTCTCTACGAGGTGTTTTTCTGTTTTCTCTTCTTTTCTTTCTCTTTCTGTCCTTTTTCTGTCCTCACCAGTCCAGTCTGGTCTGGTCCGGCCCGGTTCGATCCAGTCCAGTCCAGTCTGGTCTGGTCCGGCCCGGTTCGATCCGGTCCAGTCTGGTCTGGTCCGGCCCGGTTCGATCCGGTCCGGTCCAGTCTGGTCTGGTCCGGTCCGGTTCGATTCGGTCCAGTCTGGTCCGGTCTGGTCCAGTCCAGTCCAGTCCAGTCCAGCAGGAAAACTCTGTGATACAAATAAATTCTACACAATCAATAGAGAAATAAAAGAAGAATCCAGAATATGAAGGAGAACATTATATCCATAAAGCTCCTCTTGGCAGAACGTTCTCAGCAGAACAGCGACCAGACCTTCGTTCTGCTGCTGCCATGATGGACCAGACACACACACACACACACACACACACACACACACACACACACACACACACTCCCTTCATCCTGCAGCGTTTGCCACGCCCACCTCTACTGTCTGACCCGTCACACGACACGTCTCAGAGCCCCGCCAGAACATGCCGGGCCAAACCAACTTTCTAAGAACTTCTGCTGAACATGAAATCATAAAGCAATAAAAAGATCAAACAATAAAACCAGTAAAACCAGTAACATTGAAAAGAGGTAGACTTAAAGTTTCTTTAAAAGAAAATGAAAAAAGTAAAAACTCATGTAAAAGAAAAGTAAAGAAGTTCTACTTTTCTTCCAGCCGTGTTTTTCTTTCAAGTTGCTTAGCAACAAGGCAGCGTGGAGAATAACGGGATTGGTCTCTGTCGTCCTGCAGGCTACGCCCACTTCGTACGCGGACGGCAGTACTGGAAGTTCGATCCAGTTCACATGAACTCGTTGGAAGGCTACCCTCGCTCCATCGGGGGGGATTTCTTCGGCTGCAGAAACATCTAACCCGAGCAGAACCCGCCGAGACGACGTCCTTTCAGTCTGTTTCTACTGTCTCTGTTTCCTGCCGCTCAAACCCTTCTTCTCAGGAAACCTTCCCTCAGATTCGCCCCCTCACGCGCCGCTACATTCATGTTGCACACATCTGTCGCCACGAGACCCGGCGTGGCCTCTCGGGTCCAATGAGCCACCGCTCCAGCCGGACACCAGGCGGCGCCACAGTGTTTGTAGAGACATGAAGTTGCAGCCGGCGGCGGGTCTTTGCAGAACCTTGTGGTCGCAGACGGCTGAGAAGAAATCCTGAATTTCATGAAATCCAAGCAGCAAAATTCCACGTCGACCCTGAAAGCACCGCGTCTCGGGTGGAACGGGACGCGGAGAAAACTTTCTTCCTGGTGGAACATAAAAACGTTCAGATGAGGGAAAATACGAGCTGTTGTGAAGCTGCTGCTGTTGAAAGGCTGGAAACATCTGGAGGAGATCCAGGTGTGTGTGTGTGTGTGTGTGTGTGTGTGAGTGTGTGTGTGTGTGTGTGTGAGTGTGAGATCAGCTGCAGCTTCGAGGTTTCAGGTCGTTTTCGGGTCAGAGAGTCTCTGAGCCGCTGCGCTTCTGCCTCCAGTAATTGGAAGGAATCTCTGTATGCTGAAGACTCCTTCAGATGTTTTCTTTGTTGCTGCATTTCCTCTTTCATCATCTGACGTGTCCTGGGAAGAACCCGCCAGCGTTCCACTGCCATATCAGCACAGCTCAAAGTTCCTCAAGAAGTTCCTCAGGAAGTTCTTCAAGAAGTTCTCGAGGAAGTTCTGCAGGAAGTTCCTCAAGAAGTTCCTCAAAGGTTCCTCAAGAAGTTCCTCAGGAAGTTCTGCAGGAAGTTCCTCAAGAAGTTCTCGAGGAAGTTCCTCAAGACGTTCTGCAGGAAGTTCCTCAAGAAGTTCTCGAGGACGTTCTACAGGAAGTTCCTCAAGAAGTTCCTGAGGAAGTTCTGCAGGACGTTCCTCAAGACGTTCTGCAGGAAGTTCCTCAAGAAGTTCTCGAGGACGTTCTACAGGAAGTTCCTCAAGAAGTTCCTCAGGAATTTCCTCAAGAAGTTCTCGAGGAAGTTCTGCAAGAAGTTCCTCAAGAAGTTCCTGAGGAAGTTCTGCAGGACGTTCCTCAAGAAGTTCTGCAGGAAGTTTCTCAAGACGTCCCTGAGGAAGTTCCTGAGGAAGTTCTGCAGGAAGTTCCTCAAGAAGTTCCTGAGGAAGTTCTGCGGGACATTCCTCAGGAGGTTCCTCAAGAAGTTCCTGAGGGAGTTCTGCAGGACGTTCCTGAGGAAGTTCCTCAAGAAGTTCTCGAGGAAGTTCTGCAGGAAGTTCCTCAAGAAGTTCTCGAGGAAGTTCCTCAAGACGTTCTCGAGGAAGTTCCTCAAGAAGTTTTGCAGGAAGTTCCTCCAGACGTCCCTGAGGAAGTTCTGCAGGAAGTTCCTCCAGACGTCCCTGAGGAAGTTCTGCAGGAAGTTCCTCAAGAAGTTCCTCAGGAATTTCCTCAAGAAGTTCTCGAGGAATTTCCTCAAGAAGTTCCTGAGGAAGTTCCTCAAGAAGTTCTGCAGGAAGTCCCTCAAGATGTTCCTGAGGAAGTTCTGCAGGTCGTTCCTCAAGACGTTCTGCAGGAAGTTCCTCAAGAAGTTCCTAAGGACGTTTTGCAGGAAGTTCCTCAAGAAGTTCTCGAGGAAGTTCTGCAGGAAGTTCCTCAAGAAGTTCCTCAGGGAGTTCCTCAAGAAGTTCTCGAGGAAGTTCTGCAGGACGTTCCTCAAGAAGTTCTGCAGGAAGTTTCTCAAGACGTTCTGCAGGAAGTTCCTCAAGAAGTTCCTGAGGAAGTTCTGCAGGAAGTCCCTCAAGATGTTCCTGAGGAAGTTCTGCAGGACGTTCCTCAAGACGTTCTGCAGGAAGTTCCTCAAGAAGTTCCTGAGGAAGTTCTGCGGGACATTCATCAAGAAGTTCCTCAAAAGTTCCTCAGGAGGTTCCTCAAGACGTTCCTCAGGAATTTCCTCAAGAAGTTCCTCAAGAAGTTCCTGAGGAAGTTCTGCAGGACGTTCCTGAGGAAGTTCTTCAAGAAGTTCCTCAGGGAGTTCCTCAAGAAGTTCCTCAAGAAGTTTTGCAGGAAGTTCCTCAAAAAGTTCCTCAGGGAGTTCCTCAAGAAGTTCCTCAAGACGTTTTGCAGGAAGTTTCTCAAGACGTCCCTGAGGAAGTTCTGCAGGAAGTTCCTCAAGAAGTTCCTCAGGAATTTCCTCAAGAAGTTCCTGAGGAAGTTCTGCAGGACGTTCCTGAGGAAGTTCCTCAAGAAGTTCCTCAAGAAGTTTTGCAGGAAGTTTCTCAAGACGTCCCTGAGGAAGTTCTGCAGGAAGTTCCTCAAGAAGTTCTGCAGGAAGTTTCTCAAGACGTCCCTGAGGAAGTTCCTCAAGAACTTCTTGAGGAAGTTCTGCAGGAAGTTTCTCAAGACGTCCCTGAGGAAGTTCCTCAAGAACTTCTTGAGGAAGTTCTGCAGGAAGTTCCTCAAGAAGTTCCTGAGGAGGTTCTGCAGGAAGTTCCTCAAGAAGTTCTGCAGGAAGTCCCTCAAGATGTTCCTGAGGAAGTTCTGCAGGACGTTCCTCAAGACGTTCTACAGGAAGTTCCTAAGGGAGTTCCTCAAGAAGTTCCTGAGGAGGTTCTGCAGGAAGTTCCTCAAGAAGTTCTCGAGGAAGTCCCGCAAGAAGTTCCTCAAGAAGTTCCTGAGGAAGTTCCTCAAGAAGTTCCTAAGGGAGTTCCTCAAGAAGTTCCTGAGGAGGTTCTGCAGGAAGTTCCTCAAGAAGTTCTCGAGGAAGTTCTGCAAGAAGTTCCTGAGGAAGTTCTGCAGGAAGTTCCTCAAGACGTCCCTGAGGAAGTTCCTCAAGAAGTTCCTGAGGAAGTTCTGCAGGAAGTTCCTCAAGAAGTTCTCGAGGAAGTTCTGCAAGAAGTTCCTGAGGAAGTTCTGAAAGGAAGTTCCTCAAGACGTCCCTGAGGAAGTTCCTCAAGAAGTTCCTAAGGAAGTTCTGCAGGAAGTCCCTCAAGATGTTCCTGAGGAAGTTCTGCAGGACGTTCCTCAAGACGTTCTGCAGGAAGTTCCTCAAGAAGTTCCTGAGGAAGTTCTGCAGGAAGTTCCTCAAGAAGTTCCTCAAAAGTTCCTCAGGAGGTTCTGCATTAGTTTCCAGTGGAGCTGCTGCAGAAGCAGCCGGGTGTTGGAGCTTCCAGCCCGTTTATCTCCGTCTGCGCCGTAACTTCCTGACAAAGCAAAGTTCCTCCGCGGTCCATCCGACATCTGTGACATCATGGCGTTTATATTTACACGTCGTTTTTCTCCTGGAAGATCCGAACTGCAAACTGGAGACGTCCTTAGTTCCTGACGAACGACTCGTCGAGGAGGCAACCCAAGGTAGACGCACCTGGACCGTCTTCACCTGAAGACCAACGCAGCACTTCCTGAACCAGCCCGCCTGGAAGGTCCTTCCAGGACCCCGGAGACCTCCTGGAAGGTCCTTCCATGACCCCGAAGACCTCCTGGAAGGTCCTTCCAGGACCCTGGAGACCTCCTGGAAGGTCCTTCCATGACCCCGAAGACCTCCTGGAAGGTCCTTCCATGACCCCGAAGACCTCCTGGAAGGTCCTTCCAGGACCCTGGAGACCTCCTGGAAGGTCCTTCCATGACCCCGAAGACCTCCTGGAAGGTCCTTCCATGACCCCGAAGACCTCCTGGAAGGTCCTTCCATGACCCCGAAGACCTCCTGGAAGGTCCTTCCAGGACCCTGGAGAGCTGTTGGCGTCTCCAGGTTGCAGCAGAGTGAAATTTGCGTTTCTGATGCACTTTGGTGTTTTAGCTGCTCCCATTGCCATGGTAACGTGGTGCTTGGAACAAACATTATGAAGTCTTATTTCAGAGCAACTCAGGTGTTTTTCCTCATTTCAGGTATTTAGAATCGTTTCTGCAAGATCCGACTTTCTATGACATCGTTTGTAGAGTGGCCAATCAGCTGATAGCTCCGCTGCGTCTCTCTGACGTCAGTCAGGAAAAGCTTCATGCTGCCACCTAGAGGCGACGTGACGCCCTGCAGGAGACGTTTCCCGTCTTCGGTGCTTTAATCTTGATCGGTGAGGCGTTCAGAGACAGCTGTGGTTACATCCCACCGAGATGAAACGTTTCTGTCCCACGCAGGAGCCAACCTGCAGCAAAGAAATCCAGTTGAACCTGAAAATGTTGCTTTTTCCACCGTTTTACTGTTTTATAAAAACATTTTTCTGACGTTACTAATATTTCAAAGCTTTACGTAAAACTTTAAGGTCTACTTTGCGGCCCACGATGCCGACTTCCTCATCCAGATGTAAAAACAGCGTTTACATATTCACAGATGTTTGTTAAACATGACACTGCAATTTTTTTTCTTTTACCATGACACGGCGGTTTTTACCATGACAGTGTTTTTTTGTTTGTTTTTTTTTTATTTTACCATGATACAGCAGTTTTTACCATGACACGGCAGTTTTTTTTTTTTGTTTTTGTTTTTTTTTTAACCATGACGCGGCGGTTTTTAACATGACATGAAGTTTTACTGCATAGATGAACATTTCGCAGCTTCTCCAGTTTTCATGTGACATAAATAAAATTCCGGATCTTCCTGAAGGATCCGAGTCCAAAAGAGTGAAAGAAAGCATGGAACCTGGTGTCCGGACCTTGTGGCGGGTCAGAACCGCTGTTGCAGAACCGGGACAGTGAAGGCTGACTTAGGCTTTCATGATGATCGATGATGTAATGACTTATCGGTGCAGGACGCTCAGAAGTCATTACTACCGCCGCCGTTCAGTCTGCCGCCATTGGTCCATTTGGTCACGTTAAACTTTTAATCTTTCTGACATATTTATACACAAACCGCAAAACGTCTTCATATTTTCATCTTATGCAGTATATAACTTGTTCAAATGTATCAATTTCTGTATTTCTATTTTCTTATATTTCAATAAACGTTTCACCTTTTTATCAAACTTTTATTCAGACTTTTTATAATTTGCACATAAATGTCTGAAATCACATTTTATTTCATCTTTTTGCTTCTTTTGTATAAAAACCGTTTCAACTGAAAGTTTTCCCGAAATTATTCAGTCGGTGTGGAACAACATGACTCTGATTGGACGGTTGGGGAGGTGGGCGTGGCCTGTCCTGCTTGGTCAGCCAGTAAATTATGGCTCACAGCCGGCGGTTCCAGACCAGTTGGGTTCAAACTGGGATTGAATTGGATCGAATCAAACACAATGAATGCAGAAAGACGGTTGCAGGAAACGCCGCGCAGCTTCAAACCGGACCGAACCAGTCTGGACCGGTCGGCTGTTACCAGGTTTAAGGTCTTCAGTCCCCTTCAGGAGGCGGAACCGACAGTTGAAAGCAGCGGATTGGCTGAGCACCATGTGAGCTGGCATCTGATTGGATGTTGAACCTGAAGTCCTGCATCTTCATCATCGTCATCACGCTGGTGTTGGTGTGGAGAAGAGACACCTGCTGGTCCAGGTGAGCTTCCTGCCGGCTACAAGGCAGCAGAAAAACCCAATCCGTTCTGCTGGACCCGCTCCAGGACCAGAACTTGCACCTGGTCTGCAGGACTGTAGGTCTCCAGGCGCAGCTGGCCGGGGTCGGCGGGGTCTCCTGCTGGGGATGGAGAATCCTGGAACGCCTTTCTGGTTTCTGATTAAACCACAATAGTTCTCCTGTTTTAATTTCTAAAGATTTTCACAGAAAATATCAGTTTTTCATGATGCTGATTTTTAAAAACGACTAAATTTTCTGCAACTTATTTATAAACAGGATTTTATCATTTGGTTCATAATGAAATCAGACTCTCGGCTGACAGTAAATAAAAACTGTAACAATACGGTGACAAGTCTAAATATGTTCGACTGGTTCAGATGAAGACCTGCGACATTCCAGCTCCTCCCACTGAGACACGAAGAGGCTGAAGGTCCAGCTGCTTCTTCTGGGCCGCCGTTACCGAGCGGGACGGGAAACGTCTGGACAAACTTCCTGCTTCGTGTTTCTGACGGCTTCCTGCCTGCGGTCTGGATCCAGCTGGTCGGATCCGGCTGAGACTCAACCAGGACCGGAAGCAGCTTCACGCCACCGCCGCCTTTCCGACGCGCCGCACTCCCACCCTCCTGTGGGTCAAAGACCGCCAGCTAACTGTTTAGCACTAACATCACATGCACTGCTAGCTGCTGCTACCCATGCTAGCTGCTGATACCCATTCTAGCTGCTATCCATGCTAGCTACTGTTAACCATGCTAGCTGCTACCCACGCTAGCTGCTACCCATGCTAGCTGTTGCTACCCCCGCTAGCCACTGCGTGTCGTGCAGACAGTAAACTCCAACTGCATCGGAACCGCTTGGCTGTGAAATGAGCTGAAACTGAGAAAAGTTTTTTCTCACAGTGAACCATAGAAATCTATGCGCTCGTCTCCTTCCTCTAAGCTCTCGCGTAACTTTTCCAGATGTTGAAGGATCTCAGATGTTCCTGCCCTGCTGCTGATTTACCAGCTTCAAACGTCCTTCAACATCTTTCAACATGTCAAACTGAAGTTCACGGTGCAACGATGAAAGTCCCGGAAACACCCCAGATCTAATGACATCATTTCAGCGAGACGCGTCGTTAAAGTGGAACTATTCTGTGCATTTCAGGCTAATTTATTTTTATTTCTGAGACCAGAAGGGCTGGGATTGATGGAGTTATTGTCACAAATGGCTTTATTTACTTCAGACCGACCCTCTCCGTAGGCTGTCAGATCAGCCTGCGGGCAAAACGAGTGGATTGAGACTCTTCCGCATTAAGCCCCGCCTCCCGCCACTGCACTACATCGGGACCGCGCACCGCACCTGCTTTCACCGTCATTGTAACGTCTCATAAACAGAAGGATTAGGCTCATATGAACTCAATAAAAAAAACAAAATACCATGTCAACACATAGCATCCAGCCCTACATGTTGGAACCTGAATCAGAGCCTGAAAACGAAGTGGAAAACAGCAACCCACAGCAACGAATGCAGCAGGATGTCTCTCTTTGGTAAACTCACCAGCCATCGTTGGAAATAACTTTATCCCACTTTTTTTATGTCCACTTTCTCCATCACTCTTTGCCGTTTTTATCGAACCCCTGGCAGCTGCCATAAGACAAAACCCAGAAATCAAAGGAATTCAAGCTAAAAATATTGAACATAAAATTAGTCTTTACGCAGATGACATTTTACTTTTCCTTCACAACTCACAAACAACACTTTCTCAAACAATCACACTAATTAATACATTCTCTTCAATATCAGACTCTTCTATTAACTGGTTAAAGACTACAGCAATGCCCATTAACTGTGACTTTAAAAACATAACACCACTATACAGTCAGGAAATATTAGTTATTTAGGTATAATAATCTCTCCCAGACTAACCGAATTAATAAAGTTAAATCATGATCAGCTAATAAAAACAGTAGAGGATGACCTCTCAAGGTGGAACCGCTTGCCCATATCACTTATGGGGAGGGTTTCCACCGTTAAAATGATGGTTTTACCAAAAGTTAATTAGCTTTTCTCAATGGTTCCCATCAGACCATCCTCCACTTGGTTTAAATCACTAGACTCCCACATATCCAGATTTCTCTGGAAAAACAAGCCATCCCGCATTAGTCTAAAAACTTTACAACAGACCAAAGACAGAGGTGGGTTGGACCTGCCAAATTTTAATCAATATTTCTTATGTAACAGGCTGCAATGCATCTCCAAGTGGCTTAATCCAAGTTCTTTGGATGAGCCATGGCTGGATGTTGAGCAAGCATTGTGTGAGGATTTAGTCATCTCTGATTTACCATTCATCAGCTCAACTGTCAAGTCATATAAGTGTTTTAAAAGCATTAACATCAGCTCCAGTTTAACGGCTTGGTGGGAATTCCTGAAAGTAACCAAGTCTGCGCTTATTCCATGTAAGCTCACACCCATCTGGAACAATCCTGACTTCCTGCAAAACAGAAGGATGATAAACTTCTCTCGGTGGAAGAATAAAGGAGTAAAGCAGTTAGAACATATAATAGAAAATGGAAACTTTCTGCCATTTGATGCAATTTCTTCACGGTATGAATTCAGCAGCACCAAATTCTTAGAATACCACCAACTTAAATCTATTATAAGTAAGAAATACACCACTGATCAACTAAACTTACAGTTACCTATAAGGGTTGCAGAATTCCTAAATCTTAAGGCCCCGAAGCTACTATCCAAAATATACAGATTACTATTGAAGCTAGAAGATTCCATCTCTCTCCCAACTTCTAAATGGGAAGCAGACTTATCCAGTAACTTCAATCAAAATGAATGGTCACAAATCTGCTCAAACACATTCAAAATGACTAAGAATTCAAGCATGCAATTAATACAATTCAAAATTCTACACAGAACTCATTATACGGGACACAGGATGTTCAAGATGGGTCTGTTCCACTCACATATCTGTTCACACTGTACTGACAACATGATTGACAGCTACTACCATGCCTTATGGTCTTGTCCACCTGTCCAGAGATTCTGGCTCCAGGTATGTAAAGATCTGTCAGACTGGTTTAAATGTAATATCCCTGCAAACCCCAAACTGGGCCTCTTGAGTCACTTAGGTGAAAATAACAGGGTTTAATTTAGCAAAACCAATCCTCAGCAGCCTGTGCATTGCAAAGAAAACTATCCTTGTGAACTGGAAAAGCAAACAGAATCTGTGTATCCAGCAGTTTAGAAATCTGTTATTAGATTACATCAGCATGGAAATGATGTCTGCCTCCTCAAAGGATCAGTCAGCTGGATTTCACTCTCTCTCTGGTCTCCTGTGATCAACTCCATCACTTAGTGTAGGGGGGGGAGTGTGACCTCATCCCGCTCGGGGCTGGGGAGTGGCTGGGTGGCTCAGGTGGCTGTGGGTCTGGGGTGGACCCCTGGACGGGGATCTTGGCTGCTTCATTACTGGGGGGGCTAGGTTTCCAGACCTGGCGGGAGGCCTTGGGTTGATCAATGGTTGGAGTTGCCTTGCGGCGGGGGGGCGAGGTCGCTGGCGGGGGCTGGATCGGCGGGTATTGGCTCCGTGACGGGTGGCCGTGCTGCTGTGGGGTGGGCGGGGTGCGGGTCCTGGGCTCCGGTGGCCGGGGCTGTCCCCTGCTTCTCGGGGATGGGGGGTCGGCCCTGCCGTGAGGGGGATTGGGCTGACCTGGACCTGCCGCTGCAGTGGGGGCGGGTCCGTGCCCTGGTGCCCGGCAGAGGGACCCGGGCCCAAGATAGTTGAGGATGGGGGGGTGCCTGTGTGTGTATGGGGTGTGTATAGAGGATTGTAGCGGTACATGAAGGTATAGGGGGTGAGGGGTGTGTGTATGCGGGAGTGTGTGAGGGGTGGAGGGTTAGGGGACTGTGATAGTACATGAGTGTGTGGGGTGTAGGAGGTGTGTGGTGGTTTATATGTGGGGGGTTTATGGGGAGTGTAGTGGAGCATGAGTTTGTGGGGGGTAGGGTTGTGTGTAAGGGGGAGTGTGTGTCTGTAGGTGTGTGTGTGTGTGTGTAGATGTGTGGGTCTGTAGGTGTGTGTGTGTGTGTGTAGATGTGTGGGTCTGTAGGTGTGTGTGTGTGTGTGTAGATGTGTGGGTCTGTAGGTGTGTGTGTGTGTGTAGAAGTGTGGGTCTGTAGGTGTGTGTGTGTGTGTGTAGATGTGTGGGTCTGTAGGTGTGTGTGTGTGTGTAGATGTGTGTGTCTGTAGGTGTGTGTGTGTGTGTAGATGTGTGGGTCTGTAGGTGTGTGTGTGTGTGTGTAGATGTGTGGGTCTGTAGGTGTGTGTGTGTGTGTAGATGTGTGGGTCTGTAGGTGTGTGTGTGTGTGTAGATGTGTGGGTCTGTAGGTGTGTGTGTGTGTGTGTAGATGTGTGGGTCTGTAGGTGTGTGTGTGTGTGTAGATGTGTGGGTCTGTAGGTGTGTGTGTGTGTGTGTAGATGTGTGGGTCTGTAGGTGTGTGTGTCTGTAGGTGTGTGTGTAGATGTGTGTGTCTGTAGGTGTGTGTGTGTGTGTAGATGTGTGTGTCTGTAGGTGTGTGTGTGTGTAGATGTGTGGGTCTGTAGGTGTGTGTGTGTGTGTAGATGTGTGGGTCTGTAGGTGTGTGTGTGTGTGTAGATGTGTGTGTGTAGATGTGTGGGTCTGTAGGTGTGTGTGTGTGTGTGTGTAGATGTGTGTGTGTAGATGTGTGGGTCTGTAGGTGTGTGTGTGTGTGTAGATGTGTGGGTCTGTAGGTGTGTGTGTGTGTGTAGATGTGTGGGTCTGTAGGTGTGTGTGTGTGTGTGTGTAGATGTGTGTGTGTAGATGTGTGGGTCTGTAGGTGTGTGTGTGTGTGTGTGTAGATGTGTGTGTGTAGATGTGTGGGTCTGTAGGTGTGTGTGTGTGTGTGTGTGTGTAGATGTGTGTGTGTAGATGTGTGGGTCTGTAGGTGTGTGTGTGTGTGTGTGTGTGTGTAGATGTGTGTGTGTAGATGTGTGGGTCTGTAGGTGTGTGTGTGTAGATGTGTGTGTCTGTAGGTGTGTGTGTGTAGATGTGTGGGTCTGTAGGTGTGTGTGTGTGTAGATGTGTGGGTCTGTAGGTGTGTGTGTGTGTGTGTGTAGATGTGTGTGTATACCAGGCTGATGGTGAGGGGGTGTGAATGTGTTGGTGTGTAAAGGAGAAGGGAATGCAACGTGTCTCTGGGTGGGGGCGTCTCCTAGGGGTGTGGGGGCGGTGGGCCCTTGGTCTGTCTCTCCTTCTCCCGCCCCTCCTCTTCTTTGCCCCCCCCCCCCCCCACTTCTGCATGTGGTCCGTTGGTGCCTTCTGGGGCCGGTGGCGGCTCTTTTCTTGGTGCCTTCTGGGGCCGGTGGCGGCTCTTTTCTTGGTGCCTTCTGGGGCCGGTGGCGGCTCTTTTCTTGGTGCCTTCTGGGGCCGGTGGCGGCTCTTTTCTTGGTGCCTTCTGGGGCCGGTGGCGGCTCCTTTCTTGGTGCCTTCTGGGGCCGGTGGCGGCTCCTTGCTGAGGGCCCTGGTTGTTGGGGCAGCTGCCCTTGGCCTGTCCTGGCCTTCGGGGGCCCCGGGAATGGGGGACGTAGGTGGCTCATCTTCTTGAGGGAGGGGCGCTTCCCTCGGGACCTAAATCCCCGGACCCCCCCCCTTCCCTTCTTCCACCACACAGGCAGGGCGTTGGGAGGTGGACACGTTGATCTGGATGGTGAGAGAGGCCATCAAGGTGGTCTCCATCGCTGCACCCAGCATCGGTTCACCTCCCAGTTTTAATTACACTTAGTCAACATAACACAAAAAACACACACTGACAACACATGGACATGTTTTGGGGGGGGGGCCATGCAGTGTGCGGTGGGCGGGGCTGCTTTGGTGGTCCCGCTCCCAACATGATGTGGCTACTTCTTCCCAATTTTAATTGCAAACAACACACACTTCACAATCATTCATAAGCTGGGAGGGAGGGGGTGACAATGGGGTCCTGCCACGCCCCTATTTCCGGGGCTGTGCCGGGGGGGTTTGGGCGGGGGAGTGGTGCTGTTCAGGGGGCCTGGGTCTGGGCTGGTCTGGCGGGGGTGGGACTGCTGCTGGTCCTGGGTGGTGCTGGATCGGCTGCATGTGTGGAGTGGTGGGGGGGGCATTGATAGGGGTGGGGGGTAGTTGTGGGGCCCTGATCGGGGCCCTCCTATCCCCTGCTCCCCTGGGGGTATCTCACAGGGGACACGTTGGGAAAGAAAGGTGAGGGCGTGCAGGAGCCGATGGATGAAGTGGTGACTGAATGTTAGGGTAGAGGGGGGGGGGGGGGGGGGGGGATCAGGGTGTAAGAATTTAGGAAAGTGGATGGCCGCTGGGATAGGAGGGGGGGGGTGTATGCAGATGGGTGGGGGTGTGTATGTGGGGTTATGTTGGTGGTACAGGGAAGTGATGGGGTGGGTGTACAATGAGGAGTGTGAATGTGGATAGAGGGGTGTAGGGAGGTGTGTGTGTGTGTGTGTGTGTATATGTGTACATATGTATATATGTGTGTATATATATATATATATATATAGATATATGTGTATACGTGTGTGTATATGTATGTGTATGTATGTATGTGTGTGTATGTATACATCTGTAGGTTTTCTTTTTTTTTTTGGGTTATTTTGTTTTTCTCTCCCTTTATCTCTTTCAATTTTCTTATGAGGTGTTTTTTCTCCTTTCTCTTTCTGTCTTTCGTCTGTCCTCTCTGGTCCAGCAGAGAAAAAAAAAAAAAAAAAAAAAAAGGAAATAACTTTATCCCACGTTTTCCACCCGCCTGATGTATTTGTACATGCCCTTGTTAACCAGTAGAAGGTAACCAATCACCGAACCTTATCCCCCGGGACGTCACAAGGATTTCCACGTAGAAAAAACTCTCTAAAACAACGCGTTTTTCGTCGCCATGGAAACCGAACAGCGAGCGAGCTGGAACTCAAAGTCAAACATGCGTTTAGGTGATAAAAAACGGTGCCGTTCACATGTCTGATGAGGATTCAACACTGTAACACTGTAGAAAGCTCAGAAAACTCCAAATACCATCATAGCACCCCTTTATGCTGATCGTCTCGTTACATCTGGAATCTCCAACTCTGGACCGTTTGGGTCCTGCAGGTTTTAGAAGTTTCCCTGCTGCTACAAATCAGAGAACGGTGAATCTGAATCAAGTGTGTTGCAGCAGGTAAACATGTAAAACCCGCAGGACACCTGGAGGGACTTTCCCTTCATCACCAAACCAAACAACTTCTGTCAGAGCTTTTATTTTTGTAAGAATTGATAAAATGTACAAAAGACAACAAATACAACATAATATATTATCTGCAAACGCTGTTTCTGCCTCCGGCGGCGAGTCTGCCACGCCCACGCCAAACTTCAGCAGGGTCCTTTCCCACGGCGCCTCCGCCATCAGTAACAATAGAAAACAGAAGAGCGTCTCCGCTGCCAGCGTCGCCAATGGTAACTACATCCCAGCATGCCCTGCAGGGGGCAGTCTACCACGCCGGCGCCGTGTTCGCCAGTCGCCTCATTCGCCTGCGGAGCAAACAGGAAGTGACATCATCATTAACGTGAAACTAAAGGATCTGTTAATGAAGTTCAGAATGAGAACGCCGGTTGTTTATGACTGCATTGGTAAACAATGTAAACAAACAGTAAACATCCGGTTTGATCGACTGTTTCTGTAAAAAGAAAAACTTTGCAGACGTTGAAACATGGGAAATGTTTGAGTGAAAAGTGGCGCCGGGATCGTCGTCCTCGCTACAAAACGTTTTCTCATTAAGGTGAGTTTAAAATAAACTCCTGGAATGCCGGACCGCTGCGGATCAGGACCTGGACCCGGTTCCAGACAAGACTGGGACAGGTCTCGGTCTAGGACCAAGACAGGGACTGGGTTTGGGTCCAGGTACTGATAAGAGAACAGAACCTGGACCAGGTCCAGGAAACCAGAGAAATAATCCTGTAATGCTGATAAAAACAGGCAAGGGTGGCCTTCTGGGCTTCCGTAGTTATTCTGCGATGACGGGGAATCAAAATGATTTTTTATGGGTTTTATTGAAAATGAAGTTTTTGTAAACATGAATCTGCAGGAGGTGAACCGGTTCCATCCGGCTTAAGCTCACCTGGTGTTCCGGTCCTGGTCTCTGATCTTCTTCTCCATCTCGGCGTCGGTCAGCGTCTCCAGCAGGGGGCACCACTGGTCGGCGTCGCCCGTGTTTCTGATGGCGATCTCCACCGTGGGCAGCGGGTTCTCACTGCAGACACACAACATCTCACCGAGGAGAAAACGCTGCTCCTCCTGCAGGAAGCTAAATTCATTTGTGAAATTCATGTTTGTAATGAATAAAATTTTGTCCATGGTAGTAACTAGAAGAAGAAGCAGCAGTAGAAGAAGAAGCAGCAGCAGTAGAAGAAGCAGCAGTAGATAGAAGCAGCAGCAGCAGTAGAAGAAGCAGCAGCAGTAGAAGCAGCAGCAGAAGAAGAAGAAGCAGCAGCAGCAGAAGAAGCAGCAGCAGTAGATAGAAGCAGCAGTAGAAGAAGACGCAGCAGCAGTAGAAGAAGCAGCAGTAGATAGAAGCAGCAGCAGTAGAAGAAGCAGCAGCAGCAGTAGATAGAAGCAGCAGAAGCAGCAGCAGCAGCAGAAGAAGAAGAAGCAGCAGCAGTAGAAGAAGCAGCAGCAGCAGAAGAAGAAGCAGCAGTAGAAGAAGAAAAAGCAGCAGTAGAAGAAGAAGCAGCAGCAGCAGTAGATAGAAGCAGCAGTAGAAGAAGACGCAGCAGCAGTAGAAGCAGCAGCAGCAGTAGATAGAAGCAGCAGTAGAAGAAGAAGCAGTAGCAGTAGAAGCAGCAGAAGAAGAAGAAGCAGCAGCAGCAGTAGATAGAAGCAGCAGTAGAAGAAGCAGCAGCAGCAGAAGAAGAAGAAAAAGCAGCAGTAGAAGAAGCAGCAGAAGAAGCAGCAGCAGTAGAAGAAGAAAAAGCAGCAGTAGAAGAAGCAGCAGAAGAAGAAGCAGCAGCAGCAGTAGATAGAAGCAGCAGTAGAAGAAGCAGCAGCAGCAGCAGCAGAAGAAGAAGAAGCAGCAGTAGAAGAAGCAGCAGCAGCAGTAGAAGAAGAAGCAGCAGAAGAAGAAGTAGCAGCAGCAGTAGATAGAAGCAGCAGTAGTAGATAGAAGCAGCAGTAGAAGAAGACGCAGCAGCAGTAGAAGCAGCAGCAGCAGAAGAAGAAGACGCAGCAGCAGTAGAAGCAGCAGCAGTAGATAGAAGCAGCAGTAGAAGAAGAAGAAGCAGCAGCAGCAGAAGAAGCAGCAGCAGCAGCAGAAGAAGAAGCAGCAGCAGCAGAAGAAAAAGCAGCAGTAGAAGAAGCAGCAGAAGAAGCAGCAGCAGCAGCAGTAGATAGAAGCAGCAGTAGAAGAAGACGCAGCAGCAGTAGAAGAAGCAGCAGCAGCAGAAGAAGAAGAAGCAGCAGTAGAAGAAGAAAAAGCAGCAGTAGAAGAAGCAGCAGTAGATAGAAGCAGCAGCAGCAGCAGCAGCAGAAGAAGAAGCAGCAGTAGAAGAAAAAGCAGCAGTAGAAGAAGAAGCAGCAGTAGAAGAAGCAGCAGCAGAAGAAGAAGCAGCAGCAGCAGTAGATAGAAGCAGCAGTAGAAGAAGACGCAGCAGCAGTAGAAGCAGCAGCAGCAGAAGAAGCAGCAGCAGCAGTAGATAGAAGCAGCAGTAGAAGAAGACGCAGCAGCAGCAGAAGAAGAAGAAGCAGCAGCAGTAGATAGAAGCAGCAGTAGAAGAAGAAGAAGCAGCAGCAGCAGAAGAAGCAGCAGCAGCAGCAGCAGAAGAAGCAGCAGTAGAAGAAGCAGCAGCAGCAGTAGAAGAAGAAGCAGCAGTAGAAGAAGCAGCAGCAGAAGAAGAAGCAGCAGCAGTAGAAGCAGCAGCAGTAGAAGCAGCAGCAGCAGAAGAAGAAGAAGCAGCAGTAGAAGAAGACGCAGCAGCAGTAGAAGCAGCAGCAGCAGAAGAAGAAGAAGCAGCAGCAGAAGAAGAAACAGCAGCAGCAGAAGAAGCAGCAGCAGTAGAAGAAGCAGCAGCAGTAGAAGAAAAAGCAGCAGTAGAAGAAGAAGCAGCAGTAGAAGCAGCAGCAGCAGCAGTAGATAGAAGCAGCTCCTCTGTGCTCGGCGCCTGCGGCGCCTCCACCCGACCCACCTGAAGGCGTAGGTCCGCTGGTGCCAGCTCAGCTGGCCCCGGATGCTGTAGGCGATGGTGGTGACGAACTCCCCCCCCAGGCCGAGTTCGGAGCAGAGCTTCAGGGCGAACTTCTCTGGAGAGTTCTCCCTCTCCGACATGTCCCACTCGAACTGGTCCACCAGAGAAATGTTTCCCACGTGGATGTTGAGCTGTCAGACACCAGACGTGACTTTCTGCCCCCGGGCGGGGCGCTGCAACGTGAACCCCCCCCCCCCCAGAACTCACCTTGATAATCACCCTCTGGTCCGTCTGCTCCTCCAGGATGCTGTCGGTCGGGTACGACTCGATCTGCTGCCGGATGGCGGAGGCGATGGCGGGGACGAAGGCCAGCGGGTTCAGGTCCAGGTCGTCACAGAGGATCTCGGCAAACATCTCCGGCGTCATCAGCTTCTCTGGAGGAGGGAGGAGTCTTAGTGTCTCTGCCGGAGCAGATGGACGCAGGCGGGGGGGGCGTTACCGTTCATGTTCCAGGTGAAGGCGTCTCTCAGCTTCTGGCCCTCGATCTCCATGTCCAGACGGATCGGAACCAGAACTTCAGCCTGAGTGGCGTTTTCATGGATCACGGCCGGATCGTGGTCGTCGAAGCTGAACAAGACAACACGTTTACCGATGTGGGCGGGCCAAACCTCGCCCTGCTCGTCGCTGGGAGCGCGTTGCATGATGGAACATGAATGTATGAACAGATAAAGCAGCAGAAAGAGCAACCAGAAGTGTGTAGAAATAACACATAGATCAGCAGCGACCTTTTCTCATCTGCACATCATTCCCTCACGTCTGAAACACACACACACACACACACACACACACACACACACAGTCTCCATGTTTCCACAGGTCTTCCTGCTACTATCTACCTGCTCTCCTCACTGCAGCACCTCCACCTCAGCTGCATCCCAAACGTCTTCTTGGCTTTATTCCAGCCATAGAGGATCATTATTTTCCTGCTTTTCTCATCACTTGTTGATCTTTGGCTGCTCCTGATTGGACGTTAGCGTCAGTTTAAGCTCTCTGATTGGTGGAAAGTCTGACAGGAAGTGTCTTCATCATCATGTCCAGGTGGAAATAGAGGTCTCTTAGCAACATGGTAGTGATGGTGATGAAGATGTGATAAATAATGGTGTTATCATGGATCATGGTGGAGTTACCATGTAGACCAGGAGTGTGCAGGGTTCGGAGAGTCCCTGCTTTTACACACCTGACTCAGATCAATGGGGAATCATCAGACGTGCAGGATTTGATGTCAAACTCTGCTTAAGTCTGCTAATAAAATATGTGATGAAAACCAAAAAGACTTTCAACTATTTTTAGTTCGTTTTAGTTCAAATAAAAGTATTAGTCTTAAATTCATTCAGGTCAATAATTATTAGTGATTAGAATTAAGGTTTTATCAAGTGTTGTAATTCATCAAATAATGGTTAACCTTAATGTTTTGCATACCAACCAGTTGTATACTGGTTTGCCAGCTTCAGCATGCTGTCGGACACCTTTTCACTGCTTCAATCATCAGCTAGAACTCATCTGTAACTCAGGAGAACTCTGTTTACTTCTTCAGTTTTCCCAACAACACAACTCTCTGCTCTGTTCTGCCATCAACCAGGATGGTACTGCTAAAGCAACGCGCTCATCTACATGGTTCATTTTCTCTCAGTCAAGCCGCCTGTATGGTCAACATGTTGACTGTTCTCCATCTTCCCTTCTGATTGTTTTCTTGTCAGATTGTCTGACAACCCTCGACACATTTTACCACCCAGGTTGCTAACCTGCTAGTTGCCGACTGAACTTGGAACCTCAGCTAGTTTTATTTGCCAAGTTAAATACATGCTACCTGCTTGGCATGTTGGAGCCACATATACCTGTAGCCCTGACTCCAATCCCAGCCAAATCCAGTAAAAAATACCAGTGGTGCCAGTGGAAGCTTGATTAAAAACAAAGGCTGCATGCTTTGCCAGGATGGCATTGCTCCTCTGGAGCTTCTGCTCGCACCAATCATCACCACCAGCAATGAAATCATCAGTCAGCCATCCAGCAGCCAGAAAAACAGGAGATCGGAGCTTTCAGGAGGTCGGTTTGTTCCAGGAAACATTACATGTTAAAATGCATCCCCAGCGTGTCGGTATCACCTCTTGTCTCCAGGTGCTGCTGACTCACAGCAGATATACTGGATTAGTGGAGTAAGATGGAAGGTAGTGAGGGATATTTTTGATAATCAATCTTTCATATCAGGAACAATAAATCCTCCCAGTGTAATCAGCCCTTTATTTCTCACTGGGAGCACACCCTTCAGATTGAAACCTTATCTGTCTCTTCCAGTAAACACTCACTTATGACTGACTTCCCATCGTCCGGATTCCCTGATATCCGTTTTAAACATGTTTGCTCTGACGGTTATGTGATAAATAATGGTGGATTTACCATCTAGAGTCTCTGAATAAACACTACATGTTGTGTCTGGATTGTAAACCTCCTGGACGGATAGAAACGCTGGAAAACCTCCGTAGACCAGCTGGAGGGTCACATGACAGTTCCACCCTGCTGGACTGATTCTGTTTCACGGTTTGCTCCAGACCTAGCCGGAAGCAGCGAGGGTCTCACCACAGCGGGAAGGTCCTCTTCTTGTCTCGGCCCAGTCGGCTGCGGTTGATGGTGGTGGAGCAGGGCACGGCGTCCAGGTGGTGGGAGCTGTTGGGCAGCGTTGGAACCCACTGACTGTTCCGCTTTGCCTTCTGTTCCCTGTTAGAGACAGACCAGAACCGGATGAGATGCACCGTCACAAAGACAACATTCCTCCACATTTTCCAGCCAATTTCCCTTTCAGGGTTAAATCCTGCACATACAAGATAAAACTTTATTAATGCGGCCCTTTCTGAACACATCCTAGTTTTACAGCAGCTGATCACATTTAACTCGAGAAAAACAAATAGAATAAAAGTAAAGAACGAAATGAAGAAGTTGTCCTCCGTCCTGCTGCAGGTGGGATACCTGAGGTAAGCGGGGGGCTCGGTGCTGATGGACACAGCTTTGTACTTTTCATCGTTTCCCTCCAGGATCTCTTCCACCTCGGAGGCCTTCAGCAGCGTCACGCTTGTGGCCAGCTGAGTGTAACCGTGATCTGGGGAACATGAAGCAGAGTCAGCCCGGAACGTTCCATTGGAACCAAAACCGCTCCAAACGCTCTACTGACCATGTGACGATTCCACGATCTTCTTCCGCTCCTCTACGGACGCCAGCTTCCTCCATAGTGACGGGTAGCGTTTGTACAAAGAGCCTCTGAACATCCGGAGGTAGTTCCCCACCTGGAGGGCGAGCAGAAAGCCTGAGAGCTGCTGTTATTCCAATAAACCAGACCCCCAACTGTCATCGTGTTTCTGCTCATGGATGATCAGGGAAGCTGGCGTTTCATACATTTATAGCTTCTAAATGTGGTTTTAGGATTTTTAAACATGATAAAAAGCAAATCAGTGGGATTTAAGATTTACTGTGTTTAATTATTTCTGTATCAATCTATTAAAGCTTTAACGTGACATCTGATGCAATTCAGTGTTTTAGACTCATCTGAGAGGTGTGGGATGTTTTACTTGTTTTATTGTATTATTTGTTGTTTTGTTTAGTAAACATTCTGGCATTAAATTTGACCAGTATTTAAAGCTCGTGTTTATTTACAGAATAACCCTGTAAGATGAACTGAAGCATGAAATGCAGATAATTTCTAAAGTGACACTGAGTCAGGAGAGGATTGTTTTTAGCTCTTTGTTCCAGCTACATACTATTAGCTCGTCACAAGCTAGCTCACGCGACACAAACCGACAATCATTTACAGAACAAACATCCATCCCTTCGATCCTCAACTCGGTCAGACCGATTTATCGCTACGATCACTAAAGGTTATCGATGAATGAACCTTCACGCGCTGCCATCACCGGATTAGCTACTAAGCTAAAAGCTAGCGGAGCAGCTAGCGGCTAGCGGAGCGACTAACGGCTAACGGAGCGGCTAACAGCTAGCGGAGTGGCTAGCAGAACGGCTAACGTAGCGGCTGCCGGTGACCTGCACGTCTCCGGCTAAATGAGTAAATCCTGAAGATGTCAGGCTGTTGAATGTGTCCAAAACTAACCTCCGAGCCGATCATGTAAAAGTCTCCATCCTCCTCCAGCTGAAATTTTACCGGTTTTTGCCCAAACGTTTTACTCAGCGCCATCATTAAACGAAACAACAAAGCTCCGGGAAACTGCGCAGGCGCCACAGACTAGTTGCGTTATCCGTCGCAGACAAATGACGTAGGATGTTTAATCGGCCCGTCACTTTTTCTTTTCTTTTCCTTCTTCTTTTTTTTTTGTCTTGTCCAGCATTTAGGCAGCAGAATGATGGTCTGGATGTTCTGCTGAGCAAATTTTCTCTGCCAAGGGAAGCTTTATAGATATAATGATCCCTTTGACTTTCTG
Source organism: Telmatherina bonti (assembly GCF_933228915.1). Taxonomy (NCBI): domain Eukaryota; kingdom Metazoa; phylum Chordata; class Actinopteri; order Atheriniformes; family Telmatherinidae; genus Telmatherina; species Telmatherina bonti. The sequence continues at coordinate 1,546,035 of NC_136611.1, read as the reverse complement.
AATTTTTATTTTATTTCTATATTTTTTTTGTATTGTTGTTTGAATTGTAGAGTTTGTACTGCTGGACCAGAGAGGACAGACGGAAGACAGAAAGAGAGGAGAAAAAACACCTCATAAGAAAAGTGAAAGAGATAAAGGGAGAGGAAAGGGAGAGAAAAAAAAACTTAAAAAATAACCCAAAAACAAAAAGAAAAAAACAACCTACAGATGTATACATATACACACATACATACACACACATACATATACACACACATACACATATATATACATATAGATATACATACATACATACATATATACAGATACACATATATACATATACACACACACACCTCTATGCACACACACACACACACACACACATACATACGTACAAACATATACGCACTCGCCAGTATTAACACATATTGTAGGAGACATAGATGAGGAGGAGGTGCACGGTGCATTAGTGTGTGTGGCAGAGGTGGTGGTTTGTGTGTGATTGGGCGTGTGCTTGCACAGAGGTGTATAAAGGCGCATACTTACCTGGGAAACAGATGACAGAGCAAGGGTGGGGTCGTCGCCATAATTTTGTTGACCGCTATCCACACATTCATACATCATTTCTGTCTGTTATCTCCCTGGTTAAACAATCCATTCATTCAATCTTGATTGCGCTGTTATAGCTTGGAGACGCAATAAAGTATTAAACGCATCCTTGGATTTCAGCGTATTCTGTCAAGACAACGTCCTCACACGTCACAAATAAGCGAACAGGAGGACCCCCGAGACCCGGGCCATCGGCAGCCACCCCCAGGCGCAGACCTCAACCGCCCCACCCCGGAGCCAGCCATGCACCGACCCAGGAGGAGGCAGAGGGGGGTCCCAGCCAGAGTCCCCCGCAGTCAGGGGGAACAGGCCCCAGCAGGCCCGGACCAGCGAGGACCGGCCCCGCCGGGCACCGGCCCCCCAGGGCAGACAGAGCGCGGGCCCCCCGGCCCCAAGAGCCCAGAAGCAACCCCCCACCCCCGCAGGCAGAGGGCCCAGCCCACACCGACGGAGGGCCGGGATCCCCAGACCGCCACCGAGCGGCAGCCAGGCCGCACCCCAGTGGACCAGCAGCGCTCCCCGAGCACCAAGACCCTCCACGCAGCCACGCACACACACACACACACACACACACACACACACACACACACACACACACACATGTGCACACACACACACACACACACGGATCCACACTTCCTCCTTAAACACACCCTATACACCCATTCTCTGACACACGCTCAAACTCACACTCTCCTACCCCCGTTCTTTATACACACACACCCCCTCACACACACATCCCTGCTCCCTCTATAATCACCCATTCTTCCATACACACACACCCCACTCTACACACACACACACACACACACACCTCCCTACACCCCTCTATCCACATTCACACTCCTCATTGTACACCCACCCCATCACTCCCCCGTACCACCAACATAACCCCACATACACACCCCCACCCATCTGCATACACCCCCCCTCCCCCTATCCCAGCGGCCATCCACTTTCCTAAATTCTTTCACCCTGATCCCCCCCCCCCCCCCCCCACCCTAACATTCAGTCACCACTTCATCCATTGGCTCCTGCACGCCCTCACCTTTCTTTCCCAACGTGTCCCCTGTGAGATACCCCCGGGGGAGCAGGGGATAGGAGGGGCCAAGGAAGGGGAGGGGCGGCAGAAGGAGAGACAGACCAAGGGCCCACCGCCCCCACACCCCCAGGAGATGCCCCCACCCAGAGACACGCCTGGTATACACACACACCTACAGACCCACACACCTACACACACACACACACACACACACACACCTACAAACCCACACACCTACACACACACACACACGTCTACACACACACACCTACAAACCCACACACCTACACACACACACACACACACACCTACAAACCCACACATCTACACACACACACACACACACACACACACACACACACACACCTACAGACCCAAACATCTACACACACACACCTACAAACCCACACACCTACACACACACACACACGTCTACACACACACACACACACACCTACAGACCCACACATCTACACACACACACACACACACACACACACACATCTACACACACACACACACATACAGACCCACACACCTACACACACACACACACACATCTACACACACACACATACAGACCCACACATCTACACACACACACACCTACAAACCCACACACCTACAAACACACACACACATCTACACACACACACACCTACAGACCCACACATCTACACACACACACACCTACAGACCCACACATCTACACACACACACACACACACCTACAAACCCACACACCTACACACACACACACACACGTCTACACACACACACCTACAAACCCACACACCTACACACACACACACACACACATCTACACACACACACATACAGACCCACACATCTACACACACACACACCTACAAACCCACACATCTACACACACACACACACACCTACAGACCCACACGTCTACACACACACACACACGTCTACACACACACACACACACACACACACACCTACAGACCCACACATCTACACACACACACACACACACACACACATCTACACACACACACACATACAGACCCACACACCTACACACACACACACACACACACACCTACAAACCCACACATCTACACACACACACACACACAAACACACACCTACAGACCCACACGTCTACACACACACACACACGTCTACACACACACACACACACACACACACATACAGATCCACACATCTACACACACACACCTACAAACCCACACATCTACACACACACACACACACACACACACACACACACACACCTACAAACCCACACATCTACACACACACACACACGTCTACACACACACACACACACACACACCTACAGACCCACACATCTACACACACACACACACACATCTACACACACACACACATACAGACCCACACACCTACACACACACACACACACACATCTACACACACACACATACAGACCCACACATCTACACACACACACACCTACAAACCCACACATCTACACACACACACACACACACACACACCTACAGACCCACACATCTACACACACACACCTACAAACCCACACACCTACACACACACACACACACACACACACACACACACCTACAAACCCACACATCTACACACACACACACCTACAGACCCACACTTCTACACACACACACACCTACAGACCCACACATCTACACACACACACACACGTCTACACACACACACACACCTACAGACCCACACACCTACACACACACACCTACAGACCCACACATCTACACACACACACACACCTACAGACCCACACATCTACACACACACACACACCTACAGACCCACACATCTACACACACACACACACGTCTACACACACACACACACACCTACAGACCCACACACCTACACACACACACCTACAGACCCACACATCTACACACACACACACACCTACAAACCCACACATCTACACACACACACACACGTCTACACACACACACACCTACAGACCCACACACCTACACACACACACATCTACACACACACACACACGTCTACACACACACACACATCTACACACACACACACACACACACCTACAGACCCACACATCTACACACACACACACCTACAGACCCACACACCTACACACACACACACCTACAGACCCACACACCTACACACACACACATTTTACACACACACACCTACAGACCCACACACCTACACACACACACCTACAGACCCACACATCTACACACACACACACCTACAGACCCACACATCTACACGCACACACACATCTACACACACACCTACAGACCCACACATATACACACACACACACACACCTACAAACCCACACATCTACACACACACACACACACACACACACCTACACACACACACACACACACATCTACACACACACACCTACAAACCCACACACCTACACACACACACACACATCTACACACACACACCTACAGACCCACACACCTACACACACACACACACATCTACACACACACACCTACAGACCCACACACCTACACACACACACACACACACACCTACAGACCCACACATCTACACACACACACACACACCTACAAACCCACACACCTACACACACACACACACGTCTACACACACACACCTACAAACCCACACACCTACACACACACACACACACACCTACAAACCCACACATCTACACACACACACACACACACACACACACACCTACAGACCCAAACATCTACACACACACACCTACAAACCCACACACCTACACACACACACACACGTCTACACACACACACACACACACACACACACCTACAGACCCACACATCTACACACACACACACACACACACACACACACATCTACACACACACACACACATACAGACCCACACACCTACACACACACACACACACACACATCTACACACACACACATACAGACCCACACATCTACACACACACACACCTACAAACCCACACACCTACAAACACACA
>NC_136611.1:1423894-1536394 GCF_933228915.1 Telmatherina bonti | reverse complement strand
CACACCTACACACACACACACACACACACATCTACACACACACACATACAGACCCACACATCTACACACACACACACCTACAAACCCACACATCTACACACACACACACACACACACACACACACACACACACACACCTACAGACCCACACATCTACACACACACACCTACAAACCCACACACCTACACACACACACACACGTCTACACACACACACACATCTACACACACACACATACAGACCCACACATCTACACACACACACACACACGTCTACACACACACACACACACACCTACAGACCCACACACCTACACACACACACACACGTCTACACACACACACACATCTACACACACACACATACAGACCCACACATCTACACACACACACACCTACACACACACACACACACGTGTACACACACACACACACACGTCTACACACACACACACACACACCTACAGACCCACACATCTACACACACACACACACCTACACACACACACATCTACACACACACCTACAGACCCACACATCTACACACACACACACACACACACACACACCTACACACACACACACACATCTACACACACACACCTACAGACCCACACATCTACACACACACACACACACACACACCTACAAACCCACACATCTACACACACACACCTACAGACCCACACATCTACACACACACACACACACACACACACCTACACACACACACACACATCTATACACACACACCTACAGACCCACACACCTACACACACACACACACATCTACACACACACACCTACAGACCCACACACCTACACACACACACACACGTCTACACACACACACCTACAGACCCACACACCTACACACACACCCACACATCTACACACACACACCTACAAACCCACACATCTACACACACACACACACACCTACAGACCCACACATCTACACACACACACACACACACACACGTCTACACACACACACACATCTACACACACACACATACAGACCCACACATCTACACACACACACACACACGTCTACACACACACCTACAGACCCACACATCTACACACACACACACACACACCTACAGACCCACACATCTACACACACACACACACACGTCTACACACACCCACACACCTACACACACACACCTACAGACCCACACATCTACACACACACACCTACAAACCCACACACCTACACACACACACACACACGTCTACACACACACACACACATCTACACACACACACCTACAGACCCACACACCTACACACACACACACACGTCTACACACACACACACACACACACACACCTACAGACCCACACACCTACACACACACACATCTACACACACACACCTACAGACCCACACATCTACACACACACACCTACAGACCCACACACCTACACACACACACCTACAGACCCACACATATACACACACACACACACCTACAGACCCACACACCTACACACACACACACACCTACAGACCCACACACCTACACACACACACATCTACACACACACCTACAGACCCACACATCTACACACACACACACCTACAAACCCACACATCTACACACACACACCTACAGACCCACACACCTACACACACACACACACACACACACACACACACACACCTACAAACCCACACATCTACACACACACACACACATCTACAATCACACACCTACAGACCCACACACCTACACACACACAGACACACATCTACACACACACACACACCTACAGACCCACACATCTACACACACACACACACCTACGAACCCACACATCTACACACACACACACACACACCTACAGACCCACACATCTACACACACACACACCTACAAACCCACACACCTACACACACACACATCTACACACACACACACACACCTACAAACCCACACATCTACACACACACACACACACACACCTACAGACCCACACATCTACACACACACACACCTACAGACCCACACACCTACACACACACACATCTACACACACACACACACACCTACAGACCCACACTTCTGCACACACACACACACCTACAGACCCACACATCTACACACACACACCTACAGACCCACACTTCTACACACACACACCTACAGACCCACACATCTACACACACACACACACACACCTACAGACCCACACACCTACACACACACACACACACACACACACACACACACACACCTACAGACCCACACTTCTACACACACACACCTACAGACCCACACTTCTACACACACACACCTACAGACCCACACTTCTACACACACACACCTACAGACCCACACTTCTACACACACACACACACACACACCTACAGACCCACACTTCTACACACACACACCTACAGACCCACACTTCTACACACACACACCTACAGACCCACACTTCTACACACACACACACACACACACACCTACAGACCCACACTTCTACACACACACACCTACAGACCCACACTTCTACACACACCTACACACACACACACCTACACACACCTACAGACCCACACATCTACACACACACACACACCTACAGACCCACACATCTACACACACACACACCTACAGACCCACACTTCTACACACACACACACCTACAGACCCACACATCTACACACACACACACACCTACAGACCCACACATCTACACACACACACACCTACAGACCCACACTTCTACACACACACACACCTACAGACCCACACTTCTACACACACACACACACCTACAGACCCACACATCTACACACACACACACACACCTACAGACCCACACTTCTACACACACACACACCTACAGACCCACACATCCACACACACACACACCTACAGACCCACACATCTACACACACACACACACCTACAGACCCACACTTCTACACACACACACACACCTACAGACCCACACATCTACACACACACACACACACCTACAGACCCACACTTCTACACACACACACACACCTACAGACCCACACATCTACACACACACACACCTACAGACCCACACATCTACACACACACACACACCTACAGACCCACACATCTACACACACACACACACCTACAGACCCACACATCTACACACACACACACACACCTACAGACCCACACTTCTACACACACACACACACCTACAGACCCACACTTCTACACACACACACACACCTACAGACCCACACTTCTACACACACACACACACCTACAGACCCACACATCTACACACACACACACACACCTACAGACCCACACTTCTACACACACACACACACCTACAGACCCACACATCTACACACACACACACATCTACAGACCCACACATCTACACACACACACACACCTACAGACCCACACATCTACACACACACACACACCTACAGACCCACACATCTACACACACACACACCTACAGACCCACACATCTACACACACACACACACACCTACAGACCCACACTTCTACACACACACACACACACCTACAGACCCACACTTCTACACACACACACACACCTACAGACCCACACATCTACACACACACACACACACACCTACAGACCCACACATCTACACGCACACACACATCTACACACACACACCTACAGACCCACACTTCTACACGCACACACACACCTACAGACCCACACTTCTACACACACACACACACACACACACACACACACCTACAGACCCACACATCTGCACACACCTACACACACACACACCTACAGACCCACACTTCTACACACACACACCTACAGACCCACACTTCTACACACACACACACACACACACACACACCTACAGACCCACACTTCTACACACACACACCTACAGACCCACACTTCTACACACACCTACACACACACACACACACCTACACACACACACACACACCTACAGACCCACACTTCTACACACACCTACACACACACACACCTACACACACACACACACACCTACAGACCCACACACACACCTACACACACACACACACACACCTACAGACCCACACTTCTACACACACACACACACACACACACACACCTACAGACCCACACTTCTACACACACACACCTACAGACCCACACTTCTACACACACACACCTACAGACCCACACTTCTACACACACCTACACACACACACACCTACACACACACACACACACCTACAGACCCACACATACATCTATACACACACACACCTACACACACACACACACACCTACAGACCCACACTTCTACACACACACACACACACCTACAGACCCACACTTCTACACACACACACCTACAGACCCACACTTCTACACACACACACACACACACACCTACAGACCCACACTTCTACACACACACACACACCTACAGACCCACACATCTACACACACACACACACACACCTACAGACCCACACATCTACACGCACACACACATCTACACACACACACCTACAGACCCACACTTCTACACACACCTACACACACACACACACCTACACACACACACACACACACCTACACACACACACACCTACACACACACACACACACACCTACAGACCCACACACCTACACACACACACACACACACCTACAGACCCACACTTCTACACACACACACACACACCTGCAGACCCACACATCTACACACACACACACACACCTACAGACCCACACTTCTACACACACACACACACACCTACAGACCCACACTTCTACACACACACACACACACACCTACAGACCCACACATCTACACACACACACACACACACCTACAGACCCACACATCTACACGCACACACACATCTACACACACACACCTACAGACCCACACTTCTACACGCACACACACACCTACAGACCCACACTTCTACACACACACACACACACACACACACACACACACACCTACAGACCCACATTTCTACACACACACACACCTACAGACCCACACATCTACACACACACACACACACACACACACACACCTACAGACCCACACATCTACACACACACACACACCTACAGACCCACACATCTACACACACACACACACACACACACACACACACACACACAGACACCTACAGACCCACACTTCTACACACACACACACACACCTGCAGACCCACACATCTACACACACACACACACACACACATCTACACACACACACACACACACACACACACACCTACAGACCCACACATCTACACACACACACACACACACACACACACACACACACACACACACAGACACCTACAGACCCACACTTCTACACACACACACACACACACACACACACACACACACCTACAGACCCACACTTCTACACACACACACACACACACACACACCTACAGACCCACACTTCTTCACACACACACACACACACCTACAGACCCACACATCTACACACACACACCTACAGACCCACACATCTACACACACACACCTACAGACCCACACGTCTACACACACACACACACACACACACACACCTACAGACCCACACATCTACATACACACACACACACCTACAGACCCACACACCTACACACACACACACCTACAGACCCACACTTCTACACACACACACACCTACAGACCCACACTTCTACACACACACACCTACAGACCCACACTTCTACACACACACACACCTACAGACCCACACTTCTACACACACACACCTACAGACCCACACTTCTACACACACACACCTACAGACCCACACTTCTACACACACACACACACACACACACTTACAGACCCACACTTCTACACACACACACCTACAGACCCACACTTCTACACACACACACCTACAGACCCACACTTCTACACACACACACACCTACAGACCCACACTTCTACACACACACACCTACAGACCCACACTTCTACACACACACACACACACACACACACACACCTACAGACCCACACTTCTACACACACACACACCTACAGACCCACACTTCTACACACACACACACCTACAGACCCACACTTCTACACACACACACACACACACACACACCTACAGACCCACACTTCTACACACACACACCTACAGACCCACACTTCTACACACACATACACACCTACAGACCCACACTTCTACACACACACACCTACAGACCCACACTTCTACACACACACACCTACAGACCCACACTTCTACACACACACACACACACACACCTACAGACCCACACTTCTACACACACACACCTACAGACCCACACTTCTACACACACACACCTACAGACCCACACTTCTACACACACACACACACACACACACACCTACAGACCCACACTTCTACACACACCTACACACACACACACACCTACAGACCCACACTTCTACACACACACACACACACACACCTACAGACCCACACTTCTACACACACCTACACACACACACACCTACAGACCCACACTTCTACACACACACACCTACAGACCCACACTTCTACACACACACACACACACACACCTACAGACCCACACTTCTACACACACACACACACACCTACAGACCCACACATCTACACACACACACACACCTACAGACCCACACATCTACACACACACACACACCTACAGACCCACACATCTACACACACACACACACACCTACAGACCCACACATCTACACACACACACACACACCTACAGACCCACACATCTACACACACACACACACCTACAGACCCACACATCTACACACACACACACACCTACAGACCCACACATCTACACACACACACACACACACCTACAGACCCACACTTCTACACACACACACCTACAGACCAACACTTCTACACACACACACACACACACACACACACACACCTACAGACCCACACTTCTACACACACACACACACACACACACACCTACAGACCCACACTTCTTCACACACACACACACACACCTACAGACCCACACATCTACACACACACACCTACAGACCCACACATCTACACACACACACCTACAGACCCACACGTCTACACACACACACACACACACACACACACCTACAGACCCACACATCTACATACACACACACACACCTACAGACCCACACACCTACACACACACACACCTACAGACCCACACTTCTACACACACACACACCTACAGACCCACACTTCTACACACACACACCTACAGACCCACACTTCTACACACACACACACCTACAGACCCACACTTCTACACACACACACCTACAGACCCACACTTCTACACACACACACCTACAGACCCACACTTCTACACACACACACACACACACACACTTACAGACCCACACTTCTACACACACACACCTACAGACCCACACTTCTACACACACATACCTACAGACCCACACTTCTACACACACACACACCTACAGACCCACACTTCTACACACACACACCTACAGACCCACACTTCTACACACACACACACACACACACACACACCTACAGACCCACACTTCTACACACACACACACCTACAGACCCACACTTCTACACACACACACACCTACAGACCCACACTTCTACACACACACACACACACACACACACCTACAGACCCACACTTCTACACACACACACCTACAGACCCACACTTCTACACACACATACACACCTACAGACCCACACTTCTACACACACACACCTACAGACCCACACTTCTACACACACACACCTACAGACCCACACTTCTACACACACACACACACACACCTACAGACCCACACTTCTACACACACACACCTACAGACCCACACTTCTACACACACACACCTACAGACCCACACTTCTACACACACACACACACACACACACACACACCTACAGACCCACACTTCTACACACACCTACACACACACACACACCTACAGACCCACACTTCTACACACACACACCTACAGACCCACACTTCTACACACACACACACACACACACCTACAGACCCACACTTCTACACACACCTACACACACACACACCTACAGACCCACACTTCTACACACACACACCTACAGACCCACACTTCTACACACACACACACACACACCTACAGACCCACACTTCTACACACACACACCTACAGACCCACACTTCTACACACACACACACACACACACCTACAGACCCACACTTCTACACACACCTACACACACACACACACCTACAGACCCACACTTCTACACACACACACACACCTACACACACACACACCTACACACACACACACCTACACACACACACCTACAGACCCACACATCTACACACACACACACACACCTACAGACCCACACATATACACACACACACACACCTACAGACCCACACATCTACACACACACACACACCTACAGACCCACACTTCTACACACACACACACACCTACAGACCCACACATCTACACACACACACACACACACCTACAGACCCACACATCTACACACACACACACACCTACAGACCCACACATCTACACACACACACACACACCTACAGACCCACACATCTACACACACACACACACACCTACAGACCCACACATCTACACACACACACACACCTACAGACCCACACATCTACACACACACACACACCTACAGACCCACACATCTACACACACACACACACACCTACAGACCCACACATCTACACACACACACACACACCTACAGACCCACACATCTACACACACACACACACCTACAGACCCACACATCTACACACACACACACACCTACAGACCCACACATCTACACACACACACACACACACCTACAGACCCACACTTCTACACACACACACCTACAGACCCACACTTCTACACACACACACCTACAGACCCACACTTCTACACACACACACACACACACACCTACAGACCCACACTTCTACACACACACACCTACAGACCCACACTTCTACACACACACACCTACAGACCCACACTTCTACACACACACACACACACACACACCTACAGACCCACACTTCTACACACACCTACACACACACACACACCTACAGACCCACACTTCTACACACACACACCTACAGACCCACACTTCTACACACACACACCTACAGACCCACACTTCTACACAGACCTACACACACACACACCTACAGACCCACACTTCTACACACACACACCTACAGACCCACACTTCTACACACACACACACACACACACCTACAGACCCACACTTCTACACACACACACCTACAGACCCACACTTCTACACACACACACCTACAGACCCACACTTCTACACACACACACACACACACACCTACAGACCCACACTTCTACACACACCTACACACACACACACACCTACAGACCCACACTTCTACACACACGTACACACACACACACCTACACACACACACCTACAGACCCACACATCTACACACACACACCTACAGACCCACACATATACACACACACACACACCTACAGACCCACACATCTACACACACACACACACCTACAGACCCACACTTCTACACACACACACACACCTACAGACCCACACATCTACACACACACACACACACACCTACAGACCCACACATCTACACACACACACACACCTACAGACCCACACATCTACACACACACACGCACACCTACAGACCCACACATCTACACACACACACACCTACAGACCCACACTTCTACACACACACACACCTACAGACCCACACATCTACACACACACACACACCTACAGACCCACACATCTACACACACACACACACCTACAGACCCACACATCTACACACACACACACACACCTACAGACCCACACATCTACACACACACACACACACCTACAGACCCACACATCTACACACACACACACACACACACACACACCTACAGACCCACACTTCTACACACACCTACACACACACACACACCTACAGACCCACACTTCTACACACACACACCTACAGACCCACACTTCTACACACACACACACACACACACCTACAGACCCACACTTCTACACACACCTACACACACACACACCTACAGACCCACACTTCTACACACACACACCTACAGACCCACACTTCTACACACACACACACACACACACCTACAGACCCACACTTCTACACACACACACCTACAGACCCACACTTCTACACACACACACACACACACACCTACAGACCCACACTTCTACACACACCTACACACACACACACACCTACAGACCCACACTTCTACACACACACACACACCTACACACACACACACCTACACACACACACCTACAGACCCACACATCTACACACACACACACACACCTACAGACCCACACATATACACACACACACACACCTACAGACCCACACATCTACACACACACACACACCTACAGACCCACACTTCTACACACACACACACACCTACAGACCCACACATCTACACACACACACACACACACCTACAGACCCACACATCTACACACACACACACACCTACAGACCCACACATCTACACACACACACACACACCTACAGACCCACACATCTACACACACACACACACACCTACAGACCCACACATCTACACACACACACACACCTACAGACCCACACATCTACACACACACACACACCTACAGACCCACACATCTACACACACACACACACACCTACAGACCCACACATCTACACACACACACACACACCTACAGACCCACACATCTACACACACACACACACCTACAGACCCACACATCTACACACACACACACACCTACAGACCCACACATCTACACACACACACACACACACCTACAGACCCACACTTCTACACACACACACCTACAGACCAACACTTCTACACACACACACACACACACACACACACACACCTACAGACCCACACTTCTACACACACACACAGACACACACACACCTACAGACCCACACTTCTTCACACACACACACACACACCTACAGACCCACACATCTACACACACACACCTACAGACCCACACATCTACACACACACACCTACAGACCCACACGTCTACACAGACACACACACACACACACACACACCTACAGACCCACACATCTACATACACACACACACACCTACAGACCCACACACCTACACACACACACACCTACAGACCCACACTTCTACACACACACACACCTACAGACCCACACTTCTACACACACACACCTACAGACCCACACTTCTACACACACACACACCTACAGACCCACACTTCTACACACACACACCTACAGACCCACACTTCTACACACACACACCTACAGACCCACACTTCTACACACACACACACACACACACACTTACAGACCCACACTTCTACACACACACACCTACAGACCCACACTTCTACACACACACACCTACAGACCCACACTTCTACACACACACACACCTACAGACCCACACTTCTACACACACACACCTACAGACCCACACTTCTACACACACACACACACACACACACACACACCTACAGACCCACACTTCTACACACACACACACCTACAGACCCACACTTCTACACACACACACACCTACAGACCCACACTTCTACACACACACACACACACACACACACCTACAGACCCACACTTCTACACACACACACCTACAGACCCACACTTCTACACACACATACACACCTACAGACCCACACTTCTACACACACACACCTACAGACCCACACTTCTACACACACACACCTACAGACCCACACTTCTACACACACACACACACACACCTACAGACCCACACTTCTACACACACACACCTACAGACCCACACTTCTACACACACACACCTACAGACCCACACTTCTACACACACACACACACACACACACACACCTACAGACCCACACTTCTACACACACCTACACACACACACACACCTACAGACCCACACTTCTACACACACACACCTACAGACCCACACTTCTACACACACACACACACACACACCTACAGACCCACACTTCTACACACACCTACACACACACACACCTACAGACCCACACTTCTACACACACACACCTACAGACCCACACTTCTACACACACACACACACACACCTACAGACCCACACTTCTACACACACACACCTACAGACCCACACTTCTACACACACACACACACACACACCTACAGACCCACACTTCTACACACACCTACACACACACACACACCTACAGACCCACACTTCTACACACACACACACACCTACACACACACACACCTACACACACACACACCTACACACACACACCTACAGACCCACACATCTACACACACACACACACACCTACAGACCCACACATATACACACACACACACACCTACAGACCCACACATCTACACACACACACACACCTACAGACCCACACTTCTACACACACACACACACCTACAGACCCACACATCTACACACACACACACACACACCTACAGACCCACACATCTACACACACACACACACCTACAGACCCACACATCTACACACACACACACACACCTACAGACCCACACATCTACACACACACACACACACCTACAGACCCACACATCTACACACACACACACACCTACAGACCCACACATCTACACACACACACACACCTACAGACCCACACATCTACACACACACACCTACAGACCCACACATCTACACACACACACACACACCTACAGACCCACACATCTACACACACACACACACCTACAGACCCACACATCTACACACACACACACACCTACAGACCCACACATCTACACACACACACACACACCTACAGACCCACACTTCTACACACACACACCTACAGACCCACACTTCTACACACACACACCTACAGACCCACACTTCTACACACACACACACCTACAGACCCACACTTCTACACACACACACACACACACACACACCTACAGACCCACACTTCTACACACACACACCTACAGACCCACACTTCTACACACACATACACACCTACAGACCCACACTTCTACACACACACACCTACAGACCCACACTTCTACACACACACACCTACAGACCCACACTTCTACACACACACACACACACACCTACAGACCCACACTTCTACACACACACACCTACAGACCCACACTTCTACACACACACACCTACAGACCCACACTTCTACACACACACACACACACACACACACACCTACAGACCCACACTTCTACACACACCTACACACACACACACACCTACAGACCCACACTTCTACACACACACACCTACAGACCCACACTTCTACACACACACACACACACACACCTACAGACCCACACTTCTACACACACCTACACACACACACACCTACAGACCCACACTTCTACACACACACACCTACAGACCCACACTTCTACACACACACACACACACACCTACAGACCCACACTTCTACACACACACACCTACAGACCCACACTTCTACACACACACACACACACACACCTACAGACCCACACTTCTACACACACCTACACACACACACACACCTACAGACCCACACTTCTACACACACACACACACCTACACACACACACACCTACACACACACACACCTACACACACACACCTACAGACCCACACATCTACACACACACACACACACCTACAGACCCACACATATACACACACACACACACCTACAGACCCACACATCTACATACACACACACCTACAGACCCACACATCTACACACACACACACACACACCTACAGACCCACACATCTACACACACACACACACCTACAGACCCACACATCTACACACACACACACACACCTACAGACCCACACATCTACACACACACACACACACCTACAGACCCACACATCTACACACACACACACACACCTACAGACCCACACATATACACACACACACACACCTACAGACCCACACATCTACACACACACACACCTACAGACCCACACTTCTACACACACACACACACCTACAGACCCACACATCTACACACACACACACACACACCTACAGACCCACACATCTACACACACACACACACACCTACAGACCCACACATCTACACACACACACACACCTACAGACCCACACATCTACACACACACACACACCTACAGACCCACACATCTACACACACACACACACACCTACAGACCCACACTTCTACACACACACACCTACAGACCCACACTTCTACACACACACACCTACAGACCCACACTTCTACACACACACACACACACACACCTACAGACCCACACTTCTACACACACACACCTACAGACCCACACTTCTACACACACACACCTACAGACCCACACTTCTACACACACACACACACACACACACACACCTACAGACCCACACTTCTACACACACCTACACACACACACACACCTACAGACCCACACTTCTACACACACACACCTACAGACCCACACTTCTACACACACACACCTACAGACCCACACTTCTACACAGACCTACACACACACACACCTACAGACCCACACTTCTACACACACACACCTACAGACCCACACTTCTACACACACACACACACACACACCTACAGACCCACACTTCTACACACACACACCTACAGACCCACACTTCTACACACACACACCTACAGACCCACACTTCTACACACACACACACACACACACCTACAGACCCACACTTCTACACACACCTACACACACACACACACCTACAGACCCACACTTCTACACACACCTACACACACACACACCTACACACACACACCTACAGACCCACACATCTACACACACACACACACACCTACAGACCCACACATATACACACACACACACACCTACAGACCCACACATCTACACACACACACACACCTACAGACCCACACTTCTACACACACACACACACCTACAGACCCACACATCTACACACACACACACACACCTACAGACCCACACATCTACACACACACACACACCTACAGACCCACACATCTACACACACACACACACACACCTACAGACCCACACATCTACACACACACACACACACCTACAGACCCACACATCTACACACACACACACACCTACAGACCCACACATCTACACACACACACACACCTACAGACCCACACATCTACACACACACACACACACACCTACAGACCCACACATCTACACACACACACACACCTACAGACCCACACATCTACACACACACACACACACACCTACAGACCCACACATGTACACACACACACACACCTACAGACCCACACTTCTACACACACACACACACCTACAGACCCACACATCTACACACACACACACACCTACAGACCCACACATCTACACACACACACACACCTACAGACCCACACATCTACACACACACACACACACATACAGACCCACACATCTACACACACACACACACACCTACAGACCCACACATCTACACACACACACACACCTACAGACCCACACATCTACACACACACACACACACACCTACAGACCCACACTTCTACACACACACACACACCTACAGACCCACACTTCTACACACACACACACACACACACCTACAGACCCACACTTCTACACACACACACACACCTACAGACCCACACTTCTACACACACACACACACCTACAGACCCACACACACACACACACACACACCTACAGACACACACTTCTACACACACACACCTACAGACCCACACATCTACACACACACACACACCTACAGACACACACTTCTACACACACACACCTACAGACCCACACATCTACACACACACACACACCTACAGACCCACACTTCTACACGCACACACACACCTACAGACCCACACACACACACACACACACACCTACAGACCCACACTTCTACACACACACACACCTACAGACACACACTTCTACACACACACACACCTATAGACACACACTTCTACACACACAAATACACCTACAGACCCACACTTCTACACACACACACACACACACACACCTACAGACCCACATTTCTACACACACACACACACCTACAGACCCACACTTCTACACACACACACACACACCTGCAGACCCACACATCTACACACACACACACACACATCTACACACACATACATACACACCTACAGACCCACACTTCTACACACACACACACACACACACCTACAGACCCACACATCTACACACACACACACACACCTACAGACCCACACACCTACACACACACACACACACACACACACACCTACAGACCCACACATCTACACACACACACCTACAGACCCACACATCTACACACACACACAAACACCTACAGACCCACACTTCTACACACACACACACACACACACACACACCTACAGACCCACACATCTACACACACACACCTACAGACCCACACATCTACACACACACACACACACCTACAGACCCACACACCTACAGACCCACACTTCTACACACACACACACACACACACACACCTACAGACCCA
Organism: Telmatherina bonti; assembly: GCF_933228915.1. NCBI lineage: Eukaryota > Metazoa > Chordata > Actinopteri > Atheriniformes > Telmatherinidae > Telmatherina > Telmatherina bonti. The sequence continues at coordinate 1,519,698 of NC_136611.1, read as the reverse complement.
CACACCTACACACACACACACACACACACACACCTACAGACCCACACATCTACACACACACACCTACAGACCCACACATCTACACACACACACACACACCTACAGACCCACACTTCTACACACACACACCTACAGACCCACACTTCTACACACACACACACCTACAGACCCACACTTCTACACACACACACACACACCTACAGACCCACACATCTACACACACACACACACACCTACAGACCCACACTTCTATACACACACACACCTACAGACCCACACTTCTACACACACACACCTACAGACCCACACTTCTACACACACACACCTACAGACCCACACTTCTACACACACACACCTACAGACCCACACTTCTACACACACACACACCTACAGACCCACACTTCTACACACACACACACACACACACACACACACCTACAGACCCACACTTCTACACACACACACACCTACAGACCCACACTTCTACACACACACACCTACAGACCCACACATCTACACACACACACACCTACAGACCCACACTTCTACACACACACACACACCTACAGACCCACACTTCTACACACACACACACCTACAGACCCACACTTCTACACACACACACACCTACAGACCCACACTTCTACACACACACACCTACAGACCCACACTTCTACACACACACACACCTACAGACCCACACTTCTACACACACACACACCTACAGACCCACACTTCTACACACACACACACACACCTACAGACCCACACTTCTATACACACACACACCTACAGACCCACACTTCTACACACACACACCTACAGACCCACACTTCTACACACACACACCTACAGACCCACACTTCTACACACACACACCTACAGACCCACACTTCTACACACACACACCTACAGACCCACACTTCTACACACACACACACCTACAGACCCACACTTCTACACACACACACACACACACACACACCTACAGACCCACACTTCTACACACACACACACCTACAGACCCACACGTCTACACACACACACCTACAGACCCACACTTCTACACACACACACCTACAGACCCACACTTCTACACACACACACCTACAGACCCACACTTCTACACACACACACACCTACAGACCCACACTTCTACACACACACACACACACACACACACCTACAGACCCACACTTCTACACACACACACACCTACAGACCCACACTTCTACACACACACACCTACAGACCCACACATCTACACACACACACCTACAGACCCACACATCTACACACACACACACACACACACCTACAGACCCACACTTCTACACACACACACACACACCTACAGACCCACACTTCTACACACACACACACCTACAGACCCACACTTCTACACACACACACACCTACAGACCCACACTTCTACACACACACACCTACAGACCCACACTTCTACACACACACACACACACACACACCTACAGACCCACACTTCTACACACACACACCTACAGACCCACACTTCTACACACACACACACACCTACAGACCCACACTTCTACACACACACACACACACACACCTACAGACCCACACTTCTACACACACACACACACCTACAGACCCACACTTCTACACACACACACACACCTACAGACCCACACACACACACACACACACACCTACAGACACACACTTCTACACACACACACCTACAGACCCACACATCTACACACACACACACACCTACAGACCCACACTTCTACACGCACACACACACCTACAGACCCACACACACACACACACACACACCTACAGACCCACACTTCTACACACACACACACCTACAGACACACACTTCTACACACACACACACCTATAGACACACACTTCTACACACACACACACACCTACAGACCCACACTTCTACACACACACACACACACACACCTACAGACCCACACATCTACACACACACACACCTACAGACCCACACATCTACACACACACACGCACACACACACACACCTACAGACCCACACTTCTACACACACACACACACACCTGCAGACCCACACATCTACACACACACACACACACACACACATCTACACACACACACACACACACACCTACAGACCCACACTTCTACACACACACACACACACCTGCAGACCCACACATCTACACACACACACACACACATCTACACACACACACACACACACCTACAGACCCAAACTTCTACACACACACACACCTACAGACCCACACTTCTACACACACACACACACACACCTACAGACCCACACATCTACACACACACACACACACCTACAGACCCACACACCTACACACACACACACACACACACACCTACAGACCCACACATCTACACACACACACCTACAGACCCACACATCTACACACACACACACACACCTACAGACCCACACTTCTACAGACCCACACTTCTACACACACACACACACACACACACACCTACAGACCCACACATCTACACACACACACCTACAGACCCACACATCTACACACACACACACACACCTACAGACCCACACACCTACAGACCCACACTTCTACACACACACACACACACACACACACCTACAGACCCACACACCTACACACACACACACACACACACACACCTACAGACCCACACATCTACACACACACACCTACAGACCCACACATCTACACACACACACACACACCTACAGACCCACACTTCTACACACACACACACACACCTACAGACCCACACTTCTACACACACACACCTACAGACCCACACTTCTACACACACACACACACACACACACCTACAGACCCACACTTCTACACACACACACACCTACAGACCCACACTTCTACACACACACACACCTACAGACCCACACATCTACACACACACACCTACAGACCCACACTTCTACACACACACACACACACCTACAGACCCACACTTCTACACACACACACACACACCTACAGACCCACACTTCTACACACACACACACCTACAGACCCACACTTCTACACACACACACACCTACAGACCCACACTTCTACACACACACACCTACAGACCCACACTTCTACACACACACACACACACACACACCTACAGACCCACACTTCTACACACACACACACCTACAGACCCACACTTCTACACACACACACACCTACAGACCCACACTTCTACACACACACACCTACAGACCCACACTTCTACACACACACACACCTACAGACCCACACTTCTACACACACACACACCTACAGACCCACACTTCTATACACACACACACCTACAGACCCACACTTCTACACACACACACCTACAGACCCACACTTCTACACACACACACCTACAGACCCACACTTCTACACACACACACCTACAGACCCACACTTCTACACACACACACCTACAGACCCACACTTCTACACACACACACACCTACAGACCCACACTTCTACACACACACACCTACAGACCCACACTTCTACACACACACACACCTACAGACCCACACTTCTACACACACACACACACACACACACACCTACAGACCCACACTTCTACACACACACACACCTACAGACCCACACTTCTACACACACACACCTACAGACCCACACTTCTACACACACACACCTACAGACCCACACTTCTACACACACACACCTACAGACCCACACTTCTACACACACACACACCTACAGACCCACACTTCTACACACACACACACACACACACACACACCTACAGACCCACACTTCTACACACACACACACCTACAGACCCACACTTCTACACACACACACCTACAGACCCACACATCTACACACACACACCTACAGACCCACACATCTACACACACACACACACACCTACAGACCCACACTTCTACACACACACACACACACCTACAGACCCACACTTCTACACACACACACACCTACAGACCCACACTTCTACACACACACACACCTACAGACCCACACTTCTACACACACACACACCTACAGACCCACACTTCTACACACACACACACACACACACACACCTACAGACCCACACACCTACAGACCCACACTTCTACACACACACACACACACACACACACCTACAGACCCACACTTCTACACACACACACCTACAGACCCACACTTCTACACACACACACCTACAGACCCACACTTCTACACACACACACCTACAGACCCACACTTCTACACACACACACCTACAGACCCACACTTCTACACACACACACCTACAGACCCACACACCTACACACACACACACACACACACACCTACAGACCCACACATCTACACACACACACCTACAGACCCACACATCTACACACACACACACACACCTACAGACCCACACACCTACACACACACACACACACACACACACACCTACAGACCCACACACCTACAGACCCACACTTCTACACACACACACACACACACACACACCTACAGACCCACACTTCTACACACACACACCTACAGACCCACACTTCTACACACACACACCTACAGACCCACACTTCTACACACACACACCTACAGACCCACACTTCTACACACACACACACACACACACACCTACAGACCCACACTTCTACACACACACACACACCTACAGACCCACACATCTACACACACACACCTACAGACCCACACTTCTACACACACACACCTACAGACCCACACTTCTACACACACACACCTACAGACCCACACTTCTATACACACACACACCTACAGACCCACACTTCTACACACACACACCTACAGACCCACACTTCTACACACACACACCTACAGACCCACACTTCTACACACACACACCTACAGACCCACACATCTACACACACACACCTACAGACCCACACTTCTACACACACACACCTACAGACCCACACTTCTACACACACACACCTACAGACCCACACTTCTACACACACACACACCTACAGACCCACACTTCTACACACACACACACACACACACCTACAGACCCACACTTCTACACACACACACACCTACAGACCCACACTTCTACACACACACACCTACAGACCCACACATCTACACACACACACCTACAGACCCACACTTCTACACACACACACACACACCTACAGACCCACACTTCTACACACACACACACCTACAGACCCACACTTCTACACACACACACACCTACAGACCCACACTTCTACACACACACACACACACACACACACCTACAGACCCACACTTCTACACACACACACACACCTACAGACCCACACATCTACACACACACACACACACCTACAGACCCACACACCTACACACACACACACACACACCTACAGACCCACACTTCTACACACACACACACACACCTGCAGACCCACACATCTACACACACACACACACACACACACATCTACACACACACACACACACACACACACACACCTACAGACCCACACATCTACACACACACACACACACACACCTGCAGACCCACACATCTACACACACACACACACACACATCTACACACACACACACACACACCTACAGACCCACACTTCTACACACACACACACACACACACCTACAGACCCAAACTTCTACACACACACACACACACACACCTACAGACCCACACATCTACACACACACACACACCTACAGACCCACACTTCTACACGCACACACACACCTACAGACCCACACACACACACACACACACACCTACAGACCCACACTTCTACACACACACACACCTACAGACACACACTTCTACACACACACACACCTATAGACACACACTTCTACACACACAAATACACCTACAGACCCACACTTCTACACACACACACACACACACACACCTACAGACCCACATTTCTACACACACACACACACCTACAGACCCACACTTCTACACACACACACACACACCTGCAGACCCACACATCTACACACACACACACACACATCTACACACACATACATACACACCTACAGACCCACACTTCTACACACACACACACACACACACCTACAGACCCACACATCTACACACACACACACACACCTACAGACCCACACACCTACACACACACACACACACACACACACACCTACAGACCCACACATCTACACACACACACCTACAGACCCACACATCTACACACACACACAAACACCTACAGACCCACACTTCTACACACACACACACACACACACACACACCTACAGACCCACACATCTACACACACACACCTACAGACCCACACATCTACACACACACACACACACCTACAGACCCACACACCTACAGACCCACACTTCTACACACACACACACACACACACACACCTACAGACCCACACACCTACACACACACACACACACACACACACCTACAGACCCACACATCTACACACACACACCTACAGACCCACACATCTACACACACACACACACACCTACAGACCCACACTTCTACACACACACACCTACAGACCCACACTTCTACACACACACACACCTACAGACCCACACATCTACACACACACACCTACAGACCCACACTTCTACACACACACACACACACCTACAGACCCACACATCTACACACACACACACACACCTACAGACCCACACTTCTATACACACACACACCTACAGACCCACACTTCTACACACACACACCTACAGACCCACACTTCTACACACACACACCTACAGACCCACACTTCTACACACACACACCTACAGACCCACACTTCTACACACACACACACCTACAGACCCACACTTCTACACACACACACACACACACACACACACACCTACAGACCCACACTTCTACACACACACACACCTACAGACCCACACTTCTACACACACACACCTACAGACCCACACATCTACACACACACACACCTACAGACCCACACTTCTACACACACACACACACCTACAGACCCACACTTCTACACACACACACACCTACAGACCCACACTTCTACACACACACACACCTACAGACCCACACTTCTACACACACACACCTACAGACCCACACTTCTACACACACACACACCTACAGACCCACACTTCTACACACACACACACCTACAGACCCACACTTCTACACACACACACACACACCTACAGACCCACACTTCTATACACACACACACCTACAGACCCACACTTCTACACACACACACCTACAGACCCACACTTCTACACACACACACCTACAGACCCACACTTCTACACACACACACCTACAGACCCACACTTCTACACACACACACCTACAGACCCACACTTCTACACACACACACACCTACAGACCCACACTTCTACACACACACACACACACACACACACCTACAGACCCACACTTCTACACACACACACACCTACAGACCCACACGTCTACACACACACACCTACAGACCCACACTTCTACACACACACACCTACAGACCCACACTTCTACACACACACACCTACAGACCCACACTTCTACACACACACACACCTACAGACCCACACTTCTACACACACACACACACACACACACACCTACAGACCCACACTTCTACACACACACACACCTACAGACCCACACTTCTACACACACACACCTACAGACCCACACATCTACACACACACACCTACAGACCCACACATCTACACACACACACACACACACACCTACAGACCCACACTTCTACACACACACACACACACCTACAGACCCACACTTCTACACACACACACACCTACAGACCCACACTTCTACACACACACACACCTACAGACCCACACTTCTACACACACACACCTACAGACCCACACTTCTACACACACACACACACACACACACCTACAGACCCACACTTCTACACACACACACCTACAGACCCACACTTCTACACACACACACACACCTACAGACCCACACTTCTACACACACACACACACACACACACACCTACAGACCCACACTTCTACACACACACACACACCTACAGACCCACACTTCTACACACACACACACACCTACAGACCCACACACACACACACACACACACCTACAGACACACACTTCTACACACACACACCTACAGACCCACACATCTACACACACACACACACCTACAGACCCACACTTCTACACGCACACACACACCTACAGACCCACACACACACACACACACACACCTACAGACCCACACTTCTACACACACACACACCTACAGACACACACTTCTACACACACACACACCTATAGACACACACTTCTACACACACACACACACCTACAGACCCACACTTCTACACACACACACACACACACACCTACAGACCCACACATCTACACACACACACACCTACAGACCCACACATCTACACACACACACGCACACACACACACACCTACAGACCCACACTTCTACACACACACACACACACCTGCAGACCCACACATCTACACACACACACACACACACACACATCTACACACACACACACACACACACCTACAGACCCACACTTCTACACACACACACACACACCTGCAGACCCACACATCTACACACACACACACACACATCTACACACACACACACACACACCTACAGACCCAAACTTCTACACACACACACACCTACAGACCCACACTTCTACACACACACACACACACACCTACAGACCCACACATCTACACACACACACACACACCTACAGACCCACACACCTACACACACACACACACACACACACCTACAGACCCACACATCTACACACACACACCTACAGACCCACACATCTACACACACACACACACACCTACAGACCCACACTTCTACAGACCCACACTTCTACACACACACACACACACACACACACCTACAGACCCACACATCTACACACACACACCTACAGACCCACACATCTACACACACACACACACACCTACAGACCCACACACCTACAGACCCACACTTCTACACACACACACACACACACACACACCTACAGACCCACACACCTACACACACACACACACACACACACACCTACAGACCCACACATCTACACACACACACCTACAGACCCACACATCTACACACACACACACACACCTACAGACCCACACTTCTACACACACACACCTACAGACCCACACTTCTACACACACACACCTACAGACCCACACTTCTACACACACACACACACACCTACAGACCCACACTTCTATACACACACACACCTACAGACCCACACTTCTACACACACACACCTACAGACCCACACTTCTACACACACACACCTACAGACCCACACTTCTACACACACACACACACACACACACACCTACAGACCCACACTTCTACACACACACACCTACAGACCCACACTTCTACACACACACACACACACACACACACACACACCTACAGACCCACACTTCTACACACACACACACCTACAGACCCACACTTCTACACACACACACCTACAGACCCACACATCTACACACACACACACCTACAGACCCACACTTCTACACACACACACACCTACAGACCCACACTTCTACACACACACACACCTACAGACCCACACTTCTACACACACACACACCTACAGACCCACACTTCTACACACACACACCTACAGACCCACACTTCTACACACACACACACCTACAGACCCACACTTCTACACACACACACACCTACAGACCCACACTTCTATACACACACACACCTACAGACCCACACTTCTACACACACACACCTACAGACCCACACTTCTACATACACACACCTACAGACCCACACTTCTACACACACACACCTACAGACCCACACTTCTACACACACACACCTACAGACCCACACTTCTACACACACACACACCTACAGACCCACACTTCTACACACACACACCTACAGACCCACACTTCTACACACACACACACCTACAGACCCACACTTCTACACACACACACACACACACACACACACCTACAGACCCACACTTCTACACACACACACACCTACAGACCCACACTTCTACACACACACACCTACAGACCCACACTTCTACACACACACACCTACAGACCCACACTTCTACACACACACACCTACAGACCCACACTTCTACACACACACACACCTACAGACCCACACTTCTACACACACACACACACACACACACACACCTACAGACCCACACTTCTACACACACACACACCTACAGACCCACACTTCTACACACACACACCTACAGACCCACACATCTACACACACACACCTACAGACCCACACATCTACACACACACACACACACCTACAGACCCACACTTCTACACACACACACACACACCTACAGACCCACACTTCTACACACACACACACCTACAGACCCACACTTCTACACACACACACACCTACAGACCCACACTTCTACACACACACACACCTACAGACCCACACTTCTACACACACACACACACACACACACACCTACAGACCCACACACCTACAGACCCACACTTCTACACACACACACACACACACACACACCTACAGACCCACACTTCTACACACACACACCTACAGACCCACACTTCTACACACACACACCTACAGACCCACACTTCTACACACACACACCTACAGTCCCACACTTCTACACACACACACCTACAGACCCACACTTCTACACACACACACCTACAGACCCACACACCTACACACACACACACACACACACACCTACAGACCCACACATCTACACACACACACCTACAGACCCACACATCTACACACACACACACACACCTACAGACCCACACACCTACACACACACACACACACACACACACACCTACAGACCCACACACCTACAGACCCACACTTCTACACACACACACACACACACACACACCTACAGACCCACACTTCTACACACACACACCTACAGACCCACACTTCTACACACACACACCTACAGACCCACACTTCTACACACACACACCTACAGACCCACACTTCTACACACACACACACACACACACACCTACAGACCCACACTTCTACACACACACACACACCTACAGACCCACACATCTACACACACACACCTACAGACCCACACTTCTACACACACACACCTACAGACCCACACTTCTACACACACACACCTACAGACCCACACTTCTATACACACACACACCTACAGACCCACACTTCTACACACACACACCTACAGACCCACACTTCTACACACACACACCTACAGACCCACACTTCTACACACACACACCTACAGACCCACACATCTACACACACACACCTACAGACCCACACTTCTACACACACACACCTACAGACCCACACTTCTACACACACACACCTACAGACCCACACTTCTACACACACACACACCTACAGACCCACACTTCTACACACACACACACACACACACCTACAGACCCACACTTCTACACACACACACACCTACAGACCCACACTTCTACACACACACACCTACAGACCCACACATCTACACACACACACCTACAGACCCACACTTCTACACACACACACACACACCTACAGACCCACACTTCTACACACACACACACCTACAGACCCACACTTCTACACACACACACACCTACAGACCCACACTTCTACACACACACACACACACACACACACCTACAGACCCACACTTCTACACACACACACACACCTACAGACCCACACATCTACACACACACACACACACCTACAGACCCACACACCTACACACACACACACACACACCTACAGACCCACACTTCTACACACACACACACACACCTGCAGACCCACACATCTACACACACACACACACACACACACATCTACACACACACACACACACACACACACACCTACAGACCCACACATCTACACACACACACACACACACACCTGCAGACCCACACATCTACACACACACACACACACACATCTACACACACACACACACACACCTACAGACCCACACTTCTACACACACACACACACACACACCTACAGACCCAAACTTCTACACACACACACACACACACACCTACAGACCCACACTTCTACACACACACACACACACCTACAGACCCAAACTTCTACACACACACACACACACACACCTACAGACCCACACATCTACACACACACACACACACCTACAGACCCACACACCTACACACACACACACACACACACACCTACAGACCCACACATCTACACACACACACCTACAGACCCACACATCTACACACACACACACACACCTACAGACCCACACACCTACACACACACACACACACACACACACACCTACAGACCCACACACCTACAGACCCACACTTCTACACACACACACACACACACACACACCTACAGACCCACACTTCTACACACACACACCTACAGACCCACACTTCTACACACACACACCTACAGACCCACACTTCTACACACACACACCTACAGACCCACACTTCTACACACACACACCTACAGACCCACACTTCTACACACACACACCTACAGACCCACACTTCTACACACACACACCTACAGACCCACACTTCTATACACACACACACCTACAGACCCACACTTCTACACACACACACCTACAGACCCACACTTCTACACACACACACCTACAGACCCACACTTCTACACACACACACCTACAGACCCACACATCTACACACACACACCTACAGACCCACACTTCTACACACACACACCTACAGACCCACACTTCTACACACACACACCTACAGACCCACACATCTACACACACACACCTACAGACCCACACTTCTACACACACACACACCTACAGACCCACACTTCTACACACACACACACACACACCTACAGACCCACACTTCTACACACACACACACCTACAGACCCACACTTCTACACACACACACACCTACAGACCCACACTTCTACACACACACACACACACACACACACACCTACAGACCCACACTTCTACACACACACACACACACACCTACAGACCCACACATCTACACACACACACACACACCTACAGACCCACACACCTACACACACACACACACACACACACACCTACAGACCCACACATCTACACACACACACCTACAGACCCACACATCTACACACACACACACACACCTACAGACCCACACACCTACACACACACACACACACACACACACCTACAGACCCGCACACCTACAGACCCACACTTCTACACACACACACACACACACACACCTACAGACCCACACATCTACACACACACACCTACAGACCCACACATCTACACACACACACCTACAGACCCACACTTCTACACACACACACACCTACAGACCCACACTTCTACACACACACACACCTACAGACCCACACTTCTATACACACACACACCTACAGACCCACACTTCTACACACACACACACACACCTACAGACCCACACATCTACACACACACACACCTACAGACCCACACATCTACACACACACACCTACAGACCCACACTTCTACACACACACACCTACAGACCCACACTTCTACACACACACACCTACAGACCCACACATCTACACACACACACCTACAGACCCACACATCTACACACACACACACACACCTACAGACCCACACTTCTACACACACACACACACACACCTACAGACCCACACTTCTACACACACACACACCTACAGACCCACACTTCTACACACACACACACCTACAGACCCACACTTCTACACACACACACACACACCTACAGACCCACACTTCTATACACACACACCTACAGACCCACACTTCTACACACACACACACACACCTACAGACCCACACATCTACACACACACACACCTACAGACCCACACATCTACACACACACACCTACAGACCCACACATCTACACACACACACCTACAGACCCACACATCTACACACACACACACCTACAGACCCACACTTCTACACACACACACCTACAGACCCACACTTCTACACACACACACCTACAGACCCACACTTCTACACACACACACCTACAGACCCACACTTCTACACACACACACACACACACACACACCTACAGACCCACACTTCTACACACACACACCTACAGACCCACACATCTACACACACACACCTACAGACCCACACATCTACACACACACACACACACCTACAGACCCACACTTCTACACACACACACACACACACCTACAGACCCACACTTCTACACACACACACACCTACAGACCCACACTTCTACACACACACACACCTACAGACCCACACTTCTACACACACACACACACACCTACAGACCCACACTTCTACACACACACACCTACACACCCACACTTCTACACACACACACACACACACCTACAGACCCACACTTCTACACACACACACCTACACACCCACACTTCTACACACACACACACACACCTACAGACCCACACTTCTACACACACACACACCTACAGACCCACACTTCTACACACACACACACCTACAGACCCACACTTCTACACACACACACACACACCTACAGACCCACACATCTACACACACACACACCTACAGACCCACACTTCTACACACACACACACACCTACAGACCCACACTTCTACACACACACACACCTACAGACCCACACTTCTACACACACACACACACACACACACACCTACAGACCCACACATCTGCACACACCTACACACACACACACCTACAGACCCACACTTCTACACACACACACCTACAGACCCACACTTCTACACACACACACCTACAGACCCACACTTCTACACACACACACACACACACACACACACCTACAGACCCACACTTCTACACACACACACCTACAGACCCACACTTCTACACACACACACACACACACACACACACCTACAGACCCACACTTCTACACACACCTACACACACACACACCTACACACACACACACACACCTACAGACCCACACTTCTACACACACCTACACACACACACACCTACACACACACACACACACCTACAGACCCACACACACACCTACACACACACACACACACCTACAGACCCACACTTCTACACACACACACACACACACACACACACCTACAGACCCACACTTCTACACACACACACACCTACAGACCCACACTTCTACACACACACACACACACACACACCTACAGACCCACACTTCTACACACACACACCTACAGACCCACACTTCTACACACACCTACACACACACACACCTACACACACACACACACACCTACACACACACACACCTACACACACACACACACACCTACAGACCCACACACCTACACACACACACACCTACACACACACACACACACCTACAGACCCACACTTCTACACACACACACACACACACACACACCTACAGACCCACACTTCTACACACACACACCTACAGACCCACACTTCTACACACACACACCTACAGACCCACACTTCTACACACACCTACACACACACACACCTACACACACACACACACACCTACAGACCCACACATACATCTATACACATACACACCTACAGACCCACACTTCTACACACACACACCTACAGACCCACACTTCTACACACACACACACACACACACCTACAGACCCACACTTCTACACACACACACCTACAGACCCACACTTCTACACACACCTACACACACACACACCTACACACACACACACACACACCTACACACACACACACACACACACCTACAGACCCACACATACATCTATACACATACACACAGCCAGTCACTTAACAAATGACGTAATCACGTTTCTTCATCTTCATCCTCATCTTCATCTCCAGCCTCTTATCCGGGGTCGGGTCGCGGGGGCAGCAGCCTAAGCAGGGAAGCCCAGACTTCCCTCTCCCCAGCCACATCTGCCAACTCTGCGGGGGGATCCAGAGGCGTTCCCAGGCCAGCCGAGAGATATAATCCCTCCAGCGTGTCCTGGGTCTTCCCCGGGGTCTCCTCCCAGAGGGACGTGCCTGGAACACCTCACCAGGGAGGTCCAGGAAGCATCCTGACCAGATGCCCGAGCCACCTCAACTGGTTCCTCTCGATGCGGAGGAGCAGCGGCTCTACTCTGATCTCCTCCCGGATGACCGAGCTCCTCACCCTATCTCTAAGGGAGAGCCCGGCCACCCTGCGGAGGAAACTCATTTCAGCCGCCTGTATACGAGATCTGGTTCTTTTGGTCACGACCCACAGCTCATGATCATAGGTGAGGGTAGGAACGTAGATCGACTGGTAAATCGAGAGCTTCGCCTTCTGGCTCAGCTCCTTCTTCACCACGACAGACCGGCGCAGAGTCCACATTACTGCAGACGCCGCACCGATCCGTCTGTCCATCTCACGCTCCATCCTTCCCTCACTCGTGAACAAGACCCCGAGATATTTAAACTCCTCCACTTGAGGCAGGACCTGACTCCCGACCCGGAGAGGACAATCCACCCTATTCCGGCTGAGGACCATGGTCTCAGATCTGGAGGTGCTGATTCTCATCCCAGCCGCTTCACACTCGGCCGCGAATCGCTCAAGCGAGAGCTGGAGATCACGACCAGATGAAGCCAACAGAACCACGTCATCTGCAAAAAGCAGGGACCCAATCCTGAGGCCACCAAGTCGGATCCCCTCAACACCTCGGCTGCACCTAGAAATTCTGTCCATATAAGTTATTAACAGAATCGGTGATCACGTTTCTTAGCTTTTTAATCTAAAATGCAAATAAAACTTAATCTGCAATATGTTTAACATGTTTTAACCTCTAGTTTAATTTTATACTTGATTTTCCTTTGTTTTCTTTGTCCAGCTGCTGCGTACTTCCTGTAAAAACAACTCTTCTACAGACAACCTGTTCTTTGCCTGTGACTTGTAACAGTTCTGAGACACTAGAGCTTAACAACAGAGAAAAGGTAATGGTTTCACCAATAGGCTCGGCTCTCAGAAGCAGCAAAGGAATTTAAATGACACACCGTACCAGTATATTGCTTTTAACATATGCCAGCTTTATACAAACGACAAGCAAAAAAAAACCAGTAAGACAAACATTTAAGACAATATATACCAACACTGCTTCGTATCGACTCAGATAGGGCTTGTTTCGTTTTGGTTCTTTGGCCAACGGTTTTCCAAAACAAGCAAGATTTCTTCCACAGGCTGTTTCAGTGTTCACAAACACTTAGGCTGACGGGCAGGATTCACAGTTCAGTTCAATATCATATGTCTTTAAAGGAGGATTTCCATTCTATCACACACCAACCCAAGAAATAGCAAAACTAAATTAAATGAGTCTGAAAAATAAACTAATTCAAGTCAGTCCAGGTCAGTCAAAAACTTTCAAAATAAAATAGAAATATAGTCGCTCGGGGTTGGTGTTATCAGATGAGTGACAGTGTTCTTAATTCTGGTCTACCGCACTGTAGGTCACAGAAAGCAAAATCCAGTGATCACCGAAGAGGTGTACTTCTTTCCATCAGATCCAGGTGGGTGGCTCGCCATCAAGACAATCAGGATATCCGCTCCGGAATATACCATTGAGGTCGAGGAGGAAAAAAGGGGGGGTACACAAAGAACCTGACCAATCTCCAAATCACTTGCGCTCAGACACTCAGCACAGCTGCACCCAGGCTAATCGCCAGACACTTGCGGACGAAGTAGGAGTTGTATCGAAATCCGCGCTTCCCAGCGAGCAGCTGCTAGGTTAACATTAGCATGTGTGCTAACATTACAGCTATGAAGCTATGAAGCTGATTAAACTCACTTTTTTTTGCTACTTTTAGATTGGCAATCACTCTGCAGCAAGACGGTTTGGTTCCAAGCTCAAGCAGAAAGTTTGTGGCATTCTTTTCCATCCAGCGAAAACTTTTTATCCCCAGCTTTGTTGCAACGTGATGGTCTCTCATACGCAGCTGAAAAATCTAGCGCGAACGTCTTTCCCTCGCGCTAGGTGAACCGGAAGAGGAAATAGATGGGCGGAACTACTCGCCTAAAACTACGAGTCCCATCTATTTTTAATGTATTTACATTAAAACTAACAGTCCCTTCCACATTTAAGTGAACTATTTAATATAGATTAAACTAATTTATTATGTAGATTACACCCTCCCCTCCTGACAGTATGCCCGTCCCTGGGCATCTGCCTTCAGTAGCTGGGGACTGTATGTCATTGAACTAAAGAACTCGCTAATGCCTCACTAAGGCCTTGGAAGAGGGAGTTTACCACCATCAATAATGGACTACCCAACTTTGAGTACTGAAGCTTCTCAGGCTTTTCACACTTCCTCAGGGAACGACGAATAGAGGGTTCCACATCATGGCATCCGTCATCTTGTGATTTCATGGACTGAGGCTGCTCAGTAATCACCATGTTCCTATCCTGTTCCTCCACACTGTCAGCTACAGCTGGATCTACCTCACACTTATCAGAAAAAGGTTCCATAGATGAATCTAGACCTGTAGAAGGGGGAGTGATTTCAGGAAAAACCAGGTTAAGCAAAGATCCTAGTTCAGGTAAGTAGCCAATTTCCTCCGTAGGTAAAAAATCCTTTTGTGGATTGTCTTTACCAGATATGTCCTGCAATAGTACTTCAGGTTTTCTTTCTTCAGGAATCTGAACTGAAGGAGTGTCAGGGACAGTGGGAACAACTGATATTTCAGGGTTGGGCTCCAGCACTTCTACACAAGGAGGATTACTCAGCTTGTGAGTTTCAACCACTGTCACAACCGTTTCGGGCTCTGTCACAAGATGAGAAGACAATGGCCAATGAGACAGGGACTCAGACTCTGAATCATCACCGTCTTCTTCAACTTCAGTGACCATATGCTGCCTTGTTTTGGGTCTCCTAGCTGGAGGACCTCTGTCAGGTTCAGGTTCTGGAGTTGCAGGCAAAAACCCACAAGGAAGGAGTAAATCACGGTGTAAGGTTCGAACAGGTCCTTCTTTGCTCTCGGGCTTAACTGTATAAACTGGCATGTCACCAGCTCGCTTAAGGACAGTATAAATACCCTCCTCCCACTTATCTGCCAGCTTATGTTTGCCACGAAGCTTCACATTTCGAACAAGGACTCTATCACCTTCTGCTAAGGTTGAGTCCACCACTTGTTTGTCAAACCGGATCTTATTTCAGTCAGCAGTCTTCCCTGCATTGCAAGCAGCAATCTTATAGCTCTCCTCCAAGCGAGATTTTAAATCACAAACATACTGAGAGTGAGTATGCTTGACAGCATTCACCGGCAGTCCCAATGCCAGGTCGATGGGAAGTCGTGGTTGTCTCCCAAACATGAGCTCATAGGGAGAAAACCCTGCGGTGTCATGTTTCGTGCAATTATAAGCATGCAAAAGTGGTTTAACAAAATCCTTCCAATGCAGCTTATCCAACTGATCCAGTGTTCCCAACATCTGAAGGAGAGTACGGTTGAACCTCTCAACCGGGTTACCCCTTGGGTGGTATGGCATTGTACGCACCTTCCTCATGCCAGCAAGTTCACAGAGCTCTTTTATGGTCTTGGACTCAAAATCAGGACCCTGATCACTGTGTAGTTTCTCTGGGAAACCATATTGTGCAATGACATTTTCCCAAAGGCACTTTGCAACCGTACGTGCCCGTTGATTGGGTGTAGGGATCGCCACTGCATATTTGGTAAAGTGATCAGTTATCATTAATATATCCTTGGTGTTTGACCTATCTGGCTCCAAGGACAAAAAGTCCATGCAAACCAGCTCCAAAGGTCGACAGGTCTTAATATTTACCAGTGGACTGGCTCTCTCTGGTGGTGTCTTCCTGCGTACACATCGCTCACAGGTTTTAATCATCTTTTCAATAGTAGACTGCATCTTTGGCCAGTAAAATCTGGCTCTGGCCAAATCCACCGTCCGCTCCACTCCTAAGTGGCCCATATTGTTATGGAGGCTTTTCAGAACACATTATCTCAACTCCTCAGGGAGCACCAATTGGTAAGTGAAGTTGGATTCAGTTTGTCGTCTGCGATAAAGCACTCCATTACGCATCTCTAGACGATTTCATTCACGAAGGAGCAAAGGGAGTACAGGGAGCTGAGCTCAAAGATTCGGAGGGGGACTTTGACCAGTTTCTAGCTGAACAATGATTGCATTTATAGCAGGATCAGCCACCTGCTTTTGTCTCAGCTCGTCTGCAGACAGTGATGGAATTAGAGGAGACCCATCCAGTTGCTCTTCCTGAAAGGATATTGGGATGGCAGTAGACTGATGAGCTAGGGACTCAACCAAGCTCAACGCAGGAGTATGTGGGTCACCATCAACACCCCCAGCAACCATGACTGTGTGTCTGTCACAGATAGCATGTATCACATCAGGAGAAAATGTATCTGGAGACCCTGTATCACTAAGATGATAAAGAGCAAACTGGTGGAGTCTCTCACTCTCCTTTCTGGAAACATGGTCATTCTGTGGTGGATCATGAGGCAAGCGAGATAGTGCGTCTGCATCAGAGTTCTGTTTACCAGCCCTGTACTTCAGCTGAAAGGAGAAGGTGGAAAGACTGGAGAGCCACCTGTACCCTGTTGCATCAAGCTTTGCTGACGTTAAAACATAAGTCAGCGGGTTGCTGTCAGTGACTACTGTGAAGTCAGTACCGTACAGATAGTCTGAAAACTTTTTGGTTACTGCCCACTTAAGAGCCAAAAATTCTAATTTGTGAGCGGGACACTTGCTCTCGCTCTTAGACAACCCGCAACTTGCAAAAGCTATTACTCTCGGCTGCCCCTCCTGTACCTGGTACAGTGCAGCCCCTAAGCCAATGGTACTGGCATCCGTATGAAGGACATAAGGAAGCTGGGGATCTGCAAAGCCCAGTACAGGTGCTGATGTAAGTCTGGTAATTATTTGGTCAAATGCTTCTTGGCATTGGGGGGTCCATCGCTGTCCAAACGGCTCTTTCGGATGGTGATAATTTTAACTGGTGTCTGCCTTAGTTTCTTGTTCCCTTTCCGGAACAGTGCATAACCCGAAGTTAGCGCATTTAGTGGCTTGGTGATATGGGAATACCCCTGGATAAACCCCCCTTAGCACCTGCGCCCAGTCGGCCGTACACGGGCAATCCCTTTGAATGGGGCAAAGGGAGGGTTTTTGGACACCACAAAACTTTGCTTGCCGCGGCCCCCGAAGGTCCTAAAAGTCGAACGAGGGGGTCTACGCGTGCTTCTTGCTCCCGCGTTGGTCCATCGACCGCGACCGAGGGTCAAACGGTCAGGGAGTTAAAAATAAAAAACTGCGTACCGACCGTCTTCAGTAGCGCGCAAAATACCCCAGGGGGCACACTTCCAAAGGGCTCAGAGATGGACGCTTTGACACCCCCCAATACCTCCCATTCAATTTTCGGGGTGGACGCCGAAGCCCACTTGCAATCCCCCCTTACTGCCAGGTCAAAGGGATTGGAAGTGGACAGTTTATCCACTTCCAATCCCTTTTAATGGCAATACAAAGGGATTGCCGGTGGACATTTCGTACACTGGCAATCCCCTTTAAGGGCAATACAAAGGGACTGCCGGTGGACATTTCGTACACTGGCAACCCCTTTTAATGGCAATACAAAGGGATTGCCGGTTGACATTTCGTACACTGGCAATCCCTTTTAATGGTAGAAATCTCCCTCAAATCAATAGAATGGGGCCCCTGGTGTACAATGTGTCCACCTGCAATCATTTTTTAATGGTGGAAACCAATCTGACTATGAATGCAGAGGGATTGTCATTGTACAAAATGTCCACTTGCAATCCCTTTTAATGGTGGAAAGCCATCCGGCTATGAATAGAGAGGGATTGCCATTGTACAAAGTGTCCATTGGCAACCCCTTATCATGTAAAGGGATTGAAAGTGGACAATTTGTCCACTTGCAATCCCTTTCAATGGTGGAAATCCATCCGACTATGAATGGAGAGGGATCGCCATTGTACAAAGTGTCCTAAGGCAATCCCTTATAATGGCAATAGAAAGGGATTGCCATTGTACAAAGTGTCCATTGGCAATCCCTTATAATGGCAACAGAAAGGGATTGCCATTGTACAAAGTGTCCAATGGCAATCCATTTTAATGGTCATAGAAAGGGATTGGAAGTGGACATTTTGTACAATGGCAATCCCTCTGCATTCATAGTCGGATTGGTTTCCACCATTAAAAAAAGATTGCAGGTGGACACATTGTACACCAGGGGCCCCGTTCTATTGATTTGAGGGAGATTTCCACCATTAAAAGGGATTGCCAGTGTACGAAATGTCCATCGGCAATCCCTTTGTATTGCCATTAAAAGGGATTGGAAGTGGATAAACTGTCCACTTGCAATCCCTTTGACCTGGCAGTAAGGGGGGATTGCAAGTGGGCTCCGGCGTCCACCCCGAAAATTGAATGGGCGGTATTGGGGGGTGTCAAAGCGTCCATCTCTGAGCCCTTTGGAAGTATGCCCCCTGGGGTATTTTGCGCGTTACTGAAGACGGTTGGTACGCAGTTTTTTATTTTTAACTCCCTGACCATTCGACCCTCAGGCGCAGTCAATGGACCAACGCGGGAGCGGGAGCGGGAGCGAGACGCACGCGTAGACCCCCTCGTTCGATTTTTAGGACCTTCGGGGGCCGCGGCAAGCAAAGTTTTGTGGTGTCCAAAAACCCTCCCTTTGCCCCATTCAAAGGGACTGCCCGTGTACGGCCGACCGGGTGCAGGTGTAAGGGGGGGTAGGGGAGAGTTGCCAAAGTCAAAACTCAGGTCTGTGAAAGACTTTGCTTGCAGGTCAGGAAGTTTTGGTTCTTTAACGACTTGCTCTTTTTGAAGCACCCGCGTTATAGCATTAACATCTGCCAACACTGTCTTAGGGGGTATGCCGATGTCATGCTCTGCTTCATTTCTTAACACTACAGGTAGCCGACAAGGCTGCTGCCTTGGCAAGCTTACTAAGCTAGCTGAAACCAACAGGCCACTTGGTAAGGAAGATTCTCTAGGTTGCTCAATGAGTACATCTGTCAGCAGGTGATCATTACAAATATTAACTGAGCCTTCAAGAACTACTGTCTGTCCCGCAGGGACAACCTCAGATAACTTTCCAGTCATCCTCACAAACCCAATGCTACTATCATTTGAACTACTCTGGCGCTTCTGAAGAGTTTTTAGAACAGTCCGATAACCACGTAGCGATGGCTGGAATGGGGAGAGTTTTTGGTAGTCTGCATACAAGACATCAAGAGTATTAGTGCCAATAAGCACATGTTCATGACCTGCTGAAGGGAGGTAGGGAATAACTAGGGCCAAGGTATTGATCTCAATATCAGTTCCCACAAAGTCTTTAGGAAAAATGACAGAGAGTTCCACGTATCCCAAATAAGGCACCGACTGGCCATTTGCACCCTCAACCTCAAGGAGGTTGTCAAGGGGATGGATGACTATATAGGAAAGTTGTTGCTCGTAATAGGACTGGGGTACAGTAGTCACCTGTGACCCTGTGTCCAAAAGACAGTTAGTTTGGTTTCCAGCAATAACCACTTGAGCTGTGGTCTTTGCGCCAACGAGCCCCTTAGGGATCTGGGTTCCTTTTACCTTGGTGCTCTTAAGGACAGATTTTGCCAAGTTGGGACGAGGTTCGTTAGTCTTCACTCCCATATGTCCCTCTACAGGAGTGGACATCAGTTTAAATGTGGCTCACTTTCAATGTCAGTAAAGGCTTCCCATGCAGCCTGTTTCTCTCTAAGTTGATTCTTCTTAGCTGCCACAAGGGATGGATTTGGGGCATTATCACAACCTGAAGCAACGTGACCATCCTCCCCACACTGGAAACAATACCACGGTCGTGGTTTGGAGCTCCCTTTAGTAGGGGGGTTTGGTTTACTTGCTGCGTTTCTTTTTTCAAAACGAGCTTCGACTTTAGCGTTAGAAGCAAGAGGTTTTATCTTCTCTTTTCTTTGTGGCTTCTGTGCTTGATTCTCAGATGCCATCCTACTGAGGTGAGCATTAAGGTCAGCAATTTGTTCCTTTAACCTCTCTATTTCAATGGTTTGAACTGAATCTGGTGTGACATGCACTGTCTGCAAATGCGACATTACACGTTGCCTACCAGTGCTACAAGCAGATTTAGCACTGCCAAAGTACTGCTTCATACGGCTCAGCTTTGCAGCTTGCTTATCCTCTTCTGTTCTAAGCATTAGCAACAACTCTGCAAAGGATGGGGGGGGCTCTCTTTTTTCTGTTCAAGTTGGAGATCGACAATCAAAGCATTTTCCCAGCAACCACGGCAGAACTGTTTCAAAAGCTGCTGGTCAAAATCTTGAGAGGGCACACCACCTCGTCTCATAGTTGCGCTCAAAGCTGCATATAATCTCTGCAGAAAAGCAGAAGGCTTCTCTCCCTCATTCTGAAGTGTGTTCATGAACCTGGCATACAGTTCATCGCCATCCTCAACCGAACCATAAGCAGAGTCAAGCAGCTCGAGGTAGGTAGAAGGACTAGCCTGTGGACCTAAATGCTTAATCATTTCAGAAGCAGGAGGGAGCAGGCTGTCGAGTATGCGATGTGCACAATGTAAATCGGAAACTGAAGGATCTTTAATGAGGACTTCAACACTAGCACGCCATGTGTCATAATCTGCTTCATTATTAGGACATATAGTCCTTCCTGAAAAGGCACGAAGTCTTCCTGGTACAATAGACTGTGGTAGACTTTCGCTATTACGCACAACGTGCTCAACCACCACCCGCTGAACACTGGGCGGATTTACATCAAAAACAGGTTGGGTGATCCCACCAGCTAAGACTGGGGAAGCTGGCGGAACACTGGGATTGGTCAGGTTTTTACGAGAAATTGCATCAGTCTGAGACTGAGGGGGTTTCGCAGGAGGTTTCAAGACTGAGGAGTCTGGAAGTGTTACCAGCTGAGGAACTGGAGGAAAAGAAATAGCTCCTGGCACAGGTGGTTCTGGTTGTGGGTGCTGCTCAACTGAAGAACTGTGACAGACCTGAGAAGAAACAGTAGGCAATGACAGGGTGGAAAGTTCTTCCTTTAACATCTGTTCTACTGATTTCCCACTCAATCTGGCTATTTCTTATAACTGTTCCATGTAAACCTTAGTGGCTTTACCCTGGGTTTCCTGAGTATAAATACTGGCCAAGGGCTTGACTTCATAAGTCATTTCTGGCTGACTTGGACTTGAAAGCTTAAGAGGCAAGAGAGGTTCTAATTCCTGCATGGCAGTGGCATGAGTGAACTCAACAATCATGTGCCTGTGGAAATCCGATTTAGGGTAATCTATACGGAAGAAACGGCTAATTGAACCATACTTCTGGAGGAAAGTGGAAACTTCTTCATCACTTTCATCACTTTCTGTCAACCCACTTACCACAACAGAACAGGGGATTTTGACTGATTCCTGCGCTATAATTTCCATTTTAAACTACTTGTAAAATCGGAGTACCCGAGTTCAAGTTCAACAGTCAGTAATTGCATAAAAAGTATGACAGTTAAATTCACTCATATGCTGCTCCTGGCTGGCTCGCCAATTTTTGTAACAGTTCTGAGACACTAGAGCTTAACAACAGAGAAAAGGTAATGGTTTCACCAATAGGCTCGGCTCTCAGAAGCAGCAAAGGAATTTAAATGACACACCGTACCAGTATATTGCTTTTAACATATGCCAGCTTTATACAAACGACAAGCAAAAAAAACCAGTAAGACAAACATTTAAGACAATATATACCAACACTGCTTCGTATCGACTCAGATAGGGCTTGTTTCGTTTTGGTTCTTTGGCCAACGGTTTTCCAAAACAAGCAAGATTTCTTCCACAGGCTGTTTCAGTGTTCACAAACACTTAGGCTGACGGGCAGGATTCACAGTTCAGTTCAATATCATATGTCTTTAAAGGAGGATTTCCATTCTATCACACACCAACCCAAGAAATAGCAAAACTAAATTAAATGAGTCTGAAAAATAAACTAATTCAAGTCAGTCCAGGTCAGTCAAAAACTTTCAAAATAAAATAGAAATATAGTCGCTCGGGGTTGGTGTTATCAGATGAGTGACAGTGTTCTTAATTCTGGTCTACCGCACTGTAGGTCACAGAAAGCAAAATCCAGTGATCACCGAAGAGGTGTACTTCTTTCCATCAGATCCAGGTGGGTGGCTCGCCATCAAGACAATCAGGATATCCGCTCCGGAATATACCATTGAGGTTGAGGAGGAAAAAAGGGGGGGTACACAAAGAACCTGACCAATCTCCAAATCACTTGCGCTCAGACACTCAGCACAGCTGCACCCAGGCTAATCGCCAGACACTTGCGGACGAAGTAGGAGTTGTATCGAAATCCGCGCTTCCCAGCGAGCAGCTGCTAGGTTAACATTAGCATGTGTGCTAACATTACAGCTATGAAGCTATGAAGCTGATTAAACTCACTTTTTTTTGCTACTTTTAGATTGGCAATCACTCTGCAGCAAGACGGTTTGGTTCCAAGCTCAAGCAGAAAGTTTGTGGCATTCTTTTCCATCCAGCGAAAACTTTTTATCCCCAGCTTTGTTGCAACGTGATGGTCTCTCATACGCAGCTGAAAAATCTAGCGCGAACGTCTTTCCCTCGCGCTAGGTGAACCGGAAGAGGAAATAGATGGGCGGAACTACTCGCCTAAAACTACGAGTCCCATCTATTTTTAATGTATTTACATTAAAACTAACAGTCCCTTCCACATTTAAGTGAACTATTTAATATAGATTAAACTAATTTATTCCTCCCGTGGGCTCACCATCTGCGGGAGGAGCCGTAGGGGTCGGGTGCAATGTGAGCTGGGCGGCAGCAAGGGGCGAGGACCCTGGCGGTCCGATCCCCGGCTGCAGAAGCTGGCTCTAGGGACGTGGAATGTCACCTCTCTGGTGGGGAAGGAGCCTGAGCTTGTGCGCGAGGTTGAGCGGTTCCGACTAGATATAGTTGGTCTCACCTCGACGCATGGCTTGGGCTCTGGAACCAGAACCCTTGAGAGGGGCTGGACTTTCTTCCACTCTGGAGTTGCTCATGGTGAGAAGCGCCGAGCAGGTGTGGGCATTCTCATCAGCCCCCAGCTTGGTGCCTGCACGTTGGGGTTTACCCCGGTGGAGGAAAGGGTAGTTTCCCTCCACCTCCGGGTGGGGGGACGGGTCCTGACTGTTGTCTGTGCTTATGCACCGAACAGCAGTTCAGAGTACCCACCCTTTCTGGAGTCCTTGGAGGGAGTGCTGGAGGGTGCTCCTTCTGGGGACTCCATTGTTCTGCTGGGGGACTTCAATGCTCACGTGGGCAATGACAGTGAGACCTGGAGGGGAGTGATTGGGAAGCATGGTCCCCCCCCTCTGAACCCAAATGGTGTTTTGTTATTGGACTTCTGTGCTCGTCATGGATTGTCCATAACGAACACCATGTTCCAACATAAGAGTGTCCATATGTACACCTGGCATCAGGATTCCCTGATGATCGATTTTGTAGTCGTATTGTCGGACCTGCGGCCACATGCCTTGGACACTCGGGTGAAGAGGGGGGCGGAGCTTCAACTGATCACCACCTGGTGGTGAGTTGGCTCAGATGGTGGGGGAGGAAGCTGGTCAGAGCTGGCAGGCCCAAACGTGTTGTGAGGGTCTGCTGGGAACGTCTGGCTGAGTCCCCCGTCAGAGCGAGCTTCAACTCCCACCTTCAGCAGAGCTTCAACCATGTCCCGAGTGAGGCGGGGGACATTGAGTCCGAATGGGCTGTGTTCCGTGTCTCTATTGCAGAGGCGGCCGGCCGGAGCTGTGGCTGTAAGGTCGTTGGTGCCTGTCGTGGCGGTAATCCCAGGACTCGTTGGTGGACACCAGCAGTGAGGGATGCCGTCAAGCTGAAGAAGGAGTCCTATCGAGCCTTCTTGGCCTGTGGGACTCTGGAGGCAGCTGATGGGTACCGACAGGCTAAGCGGCATGCGGCTTTGGCTGTTGCCAAGGCAAAAACGCGGGCATGGGAGGAGTTCGGCGAGGTCATGGAGAAAGACTTCCGGACGGCTTCGAGGAGATTCTGGTCCACCATCCGGCGGCTCAGAGGGTGGAAGCAGTGCTCCATCAATACTGTGTACAGTGGAGATGGGGAGCTGCTGACCTCAACTCGGGACGTTGTTGGTCGGTGGAGGGAATACTTCGAAGACCTCCTCAATCCTACCAACACGTCTTCCCATGAGGAAGCAGAGCTGGTGGACTCAGGGGTGGACTCTTCTATCTCTGGGGCTGAAGTCGCTGAGGTGGTTAAAAAGCTCCTTGGCGGCAAGGCCCCGGGGGTGGATGAGATCCGCCCGGAGTTCCTTAAGGCTCTGGATGCTGTGGGGCTGTCCTGGCTGACACGTCTCTGCAGCATTGCGTGGACATTGGGGGCAGTACCGCTGGATTGGCAGACTGGGGTGGTGGTCCCCCTTTTTAAGAAGGGGGACCGGAGGGTGTGTTCCAATTACAGGGGAATCACACTCCTCAGCCTCCCTGGTAAGGTCTATTCAGGGGTCCTGGAGAGGAGGGTCCGCCGGATAGTCGAATCCCGGATTGAGGAGCAGCAGTGTGGTTTTCGTCCTGGTCGCGGAACAGTGGACCAGCTCTATACCCTCTTTGGGGTCCTGGAGGGGACATGGGAGTTTGCCCAACCAGTCTACATGTGCTTTGTGGACCTGGAGAAGGCATTCGACCGTGTCCCCCGGGGGCTCCTGTGGGGGGTACTCCGGGAGTATGGGGTACCGGACCCCTTTATACGGGCTGTCCGGTCCCTGTACGACAGATGTCAGAGCTTGGTCCGCATTGCCGGTAGTAAGTCGGATTCGTTTCCGGTGAGGGTTGGACTCCGCCAAGGCTGCCCTTTATCACCGATTCTGTTCATAACTTATATGGACAGAATTTCTAGGCGCAGCTGAGGTGTTGAGGGGATCCGACTTGGTGGCCTCAGGATTGGGTCCCTGCTTTTTGCAGATGACGTGGTTCTGTTGGCTTCATCTGGTCGTGATCTCCAGCTCTCGCTTGAGCGATTCGCGGCCGAGTGTGAAGCGGCTGGGATGAGAATCAGCACCTCCAGATCTGAGACCATGGTCCTCAGCCGGAATAGGGTGGATTGTCCTCTCCGGGTCGGGAGTCAGGTCCTGCCTCAAGTGGAGGAGTTTAAATATCTCGGGGTCTTGTTCACGAGTGAGGGAAGGATGGAGCGTGAGATGGACAGACGGATCGGTGCGGCGTCTGCAGTAATGCGGACTCTGCGCCGGTCTGTCGTGGTGAAGAAGGAGCTGAGCCAGAAGGCGAAGCTCTCGATTTACCAGTCGATCTACGTTCCTACCCTCACCTATGATCATGAGCTGTGGGTTGTGACCGAAAGAAGGAGATCTCGTATACAGGCGGCTGAAATGAGTTTCCTCCGCAGGGTGGCCGGGCTCTCCCTTAGAGATAGGGTGAGGAGCTCGGTCATCCAGGAGGAGATCAGAGTAGAGCCGCTGCTCCTCCGCATCGAGAGGAACCAGTTGAGGTGGCTC
Source organism: Telmatherina bonti (assembly GCF_933228915.1). Taxonomy (NCBI): domain Eukaryota; kingdom Metazoa; phylum Chordata; class Actinopteri; order Atheriniformes; family Telmatherinidae; genus Telmatherina; species Telmatherina bonti. Next base: position 1,489,933 of record NC_136611.1, on the reverse strand, counting down.
GGGCATCTGGTCAGGATGCCTCCTGGACCTCCCTGGTGAGGTGTTCCAGGCACGTCCCTCTGGGAGGAGACCCCGGGGAAGACCCAGGACACGCTGGAGGGATTATATCTCTCGGCTGGCCTGGGAACGCCTCGGGATCCCCCCCGCAGAGTTGGCAAATGTGGCTGGGGAGAGGGAAGTCTGGGCTTCCCTGCTTAGGCTGCTGCCCCCGCGACCCGACCCCGGATAAGCGGCAGAAAATGGATGGATGGCTGGATGGACTAATTTATTATGTAAGTTACAGACTGGATTAAGTTTTTTCATTTAAAAAAAAAAAAAAAATCTTTATGAGCCCAATAATACGATAAAAACATTGCAAAAACAGAACTAAAGTCACGTTTAGTGGATTATGTCTGTTATGATAATTTAAAACATAAAATAACTACAATAAAACTATTATGAATCATTATTTGTTGTAACATTTGGGCTTTTTCTGCTATTATTAATGGACATTAGGAAGAGCTTTGGTTTGGAGCGACAACTGTGTTTAGGATAAGCTTCCACGTACCTGGTGGAAAGAAAGTAAAACAGAGTCGTCCTCACACTTTTAGAAACTTAATGTTTATTTGTATATACATGAATATATTAATCTATAACCAAGAAAGGAGGGAATGTACAATGCAAAACGAAGCCTTTATATACAAATCAATAAATAGAGACGTAACCAAAGTGTATTTTCTTCTACACAGGTCTCGTGTTGTCAGAGGAAACAAAGTAAACAAGCAGGAAACCGCAGTTAGAAAAACTTTTGAAATCCTGTTAAAATGGAGAAATGGCACCTGAGCGAGCTCCAGGGAAACGTAAACACAACACAAACACACGCCAGCTGCTTGTTGGTCTTCTCACACACGCAGCTGCTTTTGTTCCAACTCGCGAGAAATCAGCTCAAATCACGTTGTACATGATGTTCAACACGGCAGCGAAGACACACACGAGTCCATCAGCACGAGCTCGCAGCACCCAAAAGCAGCGGCTGCAAAAACAGCTGTTTACACGGTCCACCGCAACCAGGTATGTATCCATCCATCGCTGAGAGTAGTCCCGATTCACATCGTTACAACTTCTTTGAAAATTAACTAACATCCTTTATTTTAACTTCAAGATGCTGAAACTGATTCTGTCCAAGTCATAATTTCTCCTCATTTTCAGCAGGTTTTGTTTCACGGGAGAAATTCAGGGGCTCAAACACACCATGATGCATTCAGGGTCCTGTTGAAGACTTGAATGGTTGGAGTTGATGGAAAGTCTCACACAGTGAATGTGAAGATTTTTAGTAACTATGAAGGTTTTAAACATTAAAACAGGATTTTGTGTGTAAATAAAAGACAAAGTGGAGTTTCTACGTCAGCTTCCAGTTTCACGAACCGTCCTTCCTCCTTCATCCTTTCCTCCGCTGAAACGCCTTTTATGCTCCTGATTTATTGGCACATGTCGTCAAGCCTGTTCGATGAGGGTGGACGGTCGCCATGGCAACAACAATGGAAGGGGGGTGACGGTTCACAGTGCTCGACGTGAAGCACCAATCAGCGGGCAGAAGGGAAAAGTGGTGGGTCACAGTGTTGGACGGCGACAGGTTTCCATGGCGACGCCTGCTGCTCGCAGCCTCACCGCTTTGGCGTACGATTTATTTTCTTGCTTCCAGACGTTTCTTTCATCGCCACGCCGACGTTTCATCGTTGAGTCGATGTTTCATTGTCACGACAACGTTTCATTCATTTCGTCGTGTCAAAGTTTCATTCGTTTCATCGCCACGACAACGTTTCAGCATTTCATCGTTGAGTCGATTTTTCATTTGTTTCATCACTACGACGACGTTTCCTTCGTTTCATCGTTACGACGTTTCCTTCGTTTCATCGTCACACCGTTTCCTTCGTTTCATCATTACGACGTTTCCTTCGTTTCATCGTCACGTTTCCTTCGTTTCATTGTCAGTTTCCTTCGCTTCATCGTCACGACGTTTCTGTCGTTTCATCGTCACGCAGTTTCCTTCGTTTCATCGTCACAACGTTTCCTTCGTTTCATCGTCACAACGTTTCCAGTTTCCTTCGTTTCATCGTCACAACGTTTCCTTCGTTTCATCGTCACAACGTTTCCAGTTTCCTTCGTTTCATCGTCACAACGTTTCCTTCGTTTCATCGTCACAACGTTTCCTTCGTTTCATCGTCACACAGTTTCCTTCGTTTCATCGTCACGCAGTTTCCTTCGTTTCATTGTCACGACGTTTCTATCGTTTCATCGTCACGTTTCTATCGTTTCATCGTCACGACGTTTTCGTCACATTTTATTCGTTTCATCGTCACGTTTCCTTCGTTTCATCGTCACGACGTTTCTATCGTTTCATCGTCACGTTTCTATCGTTTCATCGTCACGTTTCTATCGTTTCATCGTCACGACGTTTTCATCGTCACGACATTTTATTCGTTTCATCGTCACGTTTCCTTCGTTTCATCGTCACGACGTTTCCTTCGTTTCATCGTCACGCAGTTTCCTTCTTTTAATCGTCACGTTTCTATTGTTTCATCGTCACGACGTTTCTATTGTTTCATCGTCACGACGTTTCCATCGTTTCATCGTCACGATGTTTCCTTCGTTTCATCGTCACGCAGTTTCCTTCTTTTAATCGTCACGTTTCTATTGTTTCATCGTCACGACGTTTCTATTGTTTCATCGTCACGACGTTTCCATCGTTTCATCATCACGATGTTTCTATCGTTTCATCGTCACGATGTTTCTATCGTTTCATCGTCACGACGTTTCCTTCGTTTCATCGTCACGTTTCCTTCGTTTCGTCGTCACGCCGATGTTTCATTTGTTTCATCGTCACGCCGATGTTTCATTTGTTTCATCGTCACACCGAAGGAGGAAAAGAAGTTTGTCTCTTCACACGCAGCGTCACCGTCGTTCACCAAATCCGCCACTCCGCCTGTCAATCGTCCACGGCGCCGTGGAGATTAGATAACCATATTAAATTTAATTCTGTCGGGAATATTTGATGAAGTTTCCGATTTAATGATTCAGGTTTTGCTGAAAGGACATAACCAGCGTCTCACCATTGTCTCCAGTCACAAACTGGTTTCTCGTGTCTCCAGGGTTTTCCCGCCCAACATGGCGGCTGATGGTGAGGAAGAGGAAGGCGCGCCCTCTGAGGAAGGACAAGTAGCACCATTAAACGTTATTTCTGCACGGATGCAGTTCGTCCATATTTACACTCCGTTGTTTGTTTTCAGCGCGGCGAGCAGACATCAGTCACACCGAGCAGTCCTCCTGCTTCCCGCCATCAGACGCCACGTTGGAGCGGGGGCTGCCGCGGCGTTTGGGTCGCCATGGCATGAGGGTGCGGGGAGGTGACGCTGACGTGTAAACGGAAACGTGGGATGTTTTCCGTGTGGAAAGTCCGAACACTTCCTGGAGCTTCCAGGAAGTGCCGCTGATGCGGACGCCCGCCGGTCAGTTCGTCTCAAACGCACTCCAACATGGAGGGTCTCCTCTGAGGGGCGGAGCCTGAATGGAGGAGCGGCGTTAAGGAGGTCTGGTGTGAAGGTGGCAGAAAGTACCGTCAGAAGATCCCTTTGGCGATTTTCAGTCCCTTCTGCTTCATCCGAGGGAGGGTGGAGCTCGCCACGGCCTTGGTCCGCGGCGGCCGGATCGGGCCACGCCTCTTCAGCACAAAGTCGTAGTTGGCAGTGGAGTTCATGGCGTAGAAGACGTTGGCGTTGTCCGGGATACGCAGCTCTGCAGAGACACACAACGTGACTGGTTTCACCGGGAACGGGTAGTAACGTGACTGGTTTCACTGGGAACAGGCAGTAACGTGACTGGTTTCACTGGGAACAGGCAGTAACGTGACTGGTTTCACTGGGAACAAGCAGTAACGTGACTGGTTTCACTGGGAACAGGCAGTAACGTGACTGGTTTCACTGGGAACAGGCAGTAAAGTGACTGGTTTCACTGGGAACAGGTAGTAACGTGACTGGTTTCACTGGGAACGGGCAGTAACGTGACTGGTTTCACTGAGAACGGGCAGTAACGTGACTGGTTTCACTGAGAACGGGCAGTAACGTGACTGGTTTCACTGAGAACGGGCAGTAACGTGACTGGTTTCACTGGGAACGGGCAGTAACGTGACTGGTTTCACTGGGAACAGGCAGTAACGTGACTGGTTTCACTGGGAACAGGCAGTAACGTGACTGGTTTCACTGGGAACAGGCAGTAACGTGACTGGTTTCACTGGGAACAAGCAGTAAAGTGACTGGTTTCACTGGGAACAGGCAGTAACGTGACTGGTTTCACTGGGAACAGGCAGTAACGTGACTGGTTTCACTGGGAACAGGCAGTAACGTGACTGGTTTCACTGGGAACAGGCAGTAACGTGACTGGTTTCACTGGGAACAGGCAGTAACGTGACTGGTTTCACTGGGAACAGGCAGTAACGTGACTGGTTTCACTGGGAACAAGCAGTAAAGTGACTGGTTTCACTGGGAACAGGCAGTAACGTGACTGGTTTCACTGGGAACGGGCAGTAACGTGACTGGTTTCACTGAGAACAGGCAGTAACGTGACTGGTTTCACTGAGAACAGGCAGTAACGTGACTGGTTTCACTGGGAACAAGCAGTAACGTGACTGGTTTCACTGGGAACAAGCAGTAACGTGACTGGTTTCACTGGGAACAAGCAGTAACGTGACTGGTTTCACTGGGAACAGGCAGTAACGTGACTGGTTTCACCGGGAACAAGCAGTAACGTGACTGGTTTCACTGGGAACAGGCAGTAACGTGACTGGTTTCACTGGGAACAGGCAGTAACGTGACTGGTTTCACTGGGAACAGGCAGTAAAGTGACTGGTTTCACAGGGAACAGGCAGTAACGTGACTGGTTTCACAGGGAACAGGCAGTAACGTGACTGGTTTCACCGGGAACAAGCAGTAAAGTGACTGGTTTCACTGGGAACAGGCAGTAACGTGACTGGTTTCACTGGGAACAGGCAGTAACGTGACTGGTTTCACTGGGAACAGGCAGTAAGGTGACTGGTTTCACTGAGAACAGGCAGTAACGTGACTGGTTTCACTGAGAACGGGCAGTAAAGTGACTGGTTTCACTGGGAACAGGCAGTAACGTGACTGGTTTCACTGGGAACAGGCAGTAACGTGACTGGTTTCACTGGGAACAGGCAGTAAGGTGACTGGTTTCACTGAGAACAGGCAGTAACGTGACTGGTTTCACTGAGAACGGGCAGTAACGTGACTGGTTTCACTGAGAACAGGCAGTAACGTGACTGGTTTCACTGAGAACGGGCAGTAACGTGACTGGTTTCACTGGGAACGGGCAGTAACGTGACTGGTTTCACTGGGAACAGGCAGTAACGTGACTGGTTTCACTGGGAACAGGCAGTAACGTGACTGGTTTCACTGGGAACAGGCAGTAACGTGACTGGTTTCACTGGGAACAAGCAGTAAAGTGACTGGTTTCACTGGGAACAGGCAGTAACGTGACTGGTTTCACTGGGAACAGGCAGTAACGTGACTGGTTTCACTGGGAACAGGCAGTAACGTGACTGGTTTCACTGGGAACAGGCAGTAACGTGACTGGTTTCACTGGGAACAGGCAGTAACGTGACTGGTTTCACTGGGAACAGGCAGTAACGTGACTGGTTTCACTGGGAACAAGCAGTAAAGTGACTGGTTTCACTGGGAACAGGCAGTAACGTGACTGGTTTCACTGGGAACGGGCAGTAACGTGACTGGTTTCACTGAGAACAGGCAGTAACGTGACTGGTTTCACTGAGAACAGGCAGTAACGTGACTGGTTTCACTGGGAACAAGCAGTAACGTGACTGGTTTCACTGGGAACAAGCAGTAACGTGACTGGTTTCACTGGGAACAAGCAGTAACGTGACTGGTTTCACTGGGAACAGGCAGTAACGTGACTGGTTTCACCGGGAACAAGCAGTAACGTGACTGGTTTCACTGGGAACAGGCAGTAACGTGACTGGTTTCACTGGGAACAGGCAGTAACGTGACTGGTTTCACTGGGAACAGGCAGTAAAGTGACTGGTTTCACAGGGAACAGGCAGTAACGTGACTGGTTTCACTGGGAACAGGCAGTAACGTGACTGGTTTCACTGGGAACAAGCAGTAAAGTGACTGGTTTCACCGGGAACAGGCAGTAACGTGACTGGTTTCACTGGGAACAGGCAGTAACGTGACTGGTTTCACTGAGAACAGTCAGTAAAGTGACTGGTTTCACTGGGAACGGGCAGTAACGTGACTGGTTTCACTGGGAACAGGCAGTAACGTGACTGGTTTCACTGGGAACAGGCAGTAACGTGACTGGTTTCACTGGGAACAGGCAGTAACGTGACTGGTTTCACTGGGAACAGGCAGTAAAGTGACTGGTTTCACTGGGAACAAGCAGTAACGTGACTGGTTTCACTGGGAACAGGCAGTAACGTGACTGGTTTCACTGGGAACAGGCAGTAACGTGACTGGTTTCACTGGGAACGGGCAGTAACGTGACTGGTTTCACTAGGAACGGGCAGTAACGTGACTGGTTTCACTGGGAACACGCAGTAAAGTGACTGGTTTCACTGGGAACGGGCAGTAAAGTGACTGGTTTCACTGGGAACGGGCAGTAAAGTGACTGGTTTCACTGGGAACGGGCAGTAAAGTGACTGGTTTCACTGGGAACGGGCAGTAAAGTGACTGGTTTCACTGGGAACAGGCAGTAACGTGACTGGTTTCACTGGGAACAGGCAGTAAAGTGACTGGTTTCACTGGGAACAGGCAGTAAAGTGACTGGTTTCACTGGGAACAGGCAGTAAAGTGACTGGTTTCACTGGGAACGGGCAGTAAAGTGACTGGTTTCACAGGGAACAGGCAGTAAAGTGACTGGTTTCACTGGGAACAAGCAGTAACGTGACTGGTTTCACTGGGAACAGGCAGTAACGTGACTGGTTTTACTAGGAACGGGCAGTAACATGACTGGTTTCACTGGGAACAGGTAGTAACGTGACTGGTTTCACTGGGAACAGGCAGTAACGTGACTGGTTTCACTGGGAACAGGCAGTAACGTGACTGGTTTCACCGGGAACAAGCAGTAACGTGACTGGTTTCACTGGGAACAGGCAGTAACGTGACTGGTTTCACTAGGAACGAGCAGTAACGTGACTGGTTTCACTGGGAACAGGCAGTAAAGTGACTGGTTTCACTGGGAACAGGCAGTAAAGTGACTGGTTTCACTGGGAACAGGCAGTAAAGTGACTGGTTTCACTGGGAACAGGCAGTAAAGTGACTGGTTTCACTGGGAACAGGCAGTAAAGTGACTGGTTTCACTGGGAACAGGCAGTAAAGTGACTGGTTTCACTGGGAACAGGCAGTAAAGTGACTGGTTTCACTGGGAACAGGCAGTAAAGTGACTGGTTTCACTGGGAACAGGCAGTAAAGTGACTGGTTTCACTGGGAACGGGCAGTAAAGTGACTGGTTTCACTGGGAACGGGCAGTAAAGTGACTGGTTTCACTGGGAACAGGCAGTAACGTGACTGGTTTCACTGGGAACGGGCAGTAACGTGACTGGTTTCACTGGGAACAGGCAGTAACGTGACTGGTTTCACTAGGAACGGGCAGTAACGTGACTGGTTTCACTGGGAACAGGCAGTAACGTGACTGGTTTCACTGGGAATAGGCAGTAACGTGACTGGTTTCACTGGGAACAGGCAGTAACGTGACTGGTTTCACTGGGAACAGGCAGTAACGTGACTGGTTTTTAAATGAGCATTTCAGGAACAAAACTGGATATTGGTGATCTTCTGCATTATAACACGATTCTCTACTAGAAACCAGTGCATGGACTCAGGAAGCATCCAGAAACCAGAGTAAACTCAGTTCAGGCTTAAATCCACACATGCAGGTTCCATCATATGTGAAGAGGATCCAGGTTTCGCCATGCTGAACCACATCCTGATGGTGGAACAGGAGAACTGGTCTGCTGCAGTCCAGACATTCCACCAGTACAAAACATCAGAGCATCATGGAAGCAGAAATCCAGCAACAAGGTCCAGTAGAGCAGCTGGAATCCTGCATCAGACCAGAAACAGGACGACATTCCTCTGAACCTCCAACAGCTGCTCTCCTCACTACAGTCGGTAAAAGAAGAGAAGATGCTAACAATGCTAAACATCACCCTGGAACCACTTTTTACACATGCTAAAACCTGCTATCGATACTAAACATCACCCTACTTTTTACACATGCTAACAACTGCTAAAGATGCTAAACATCACCCTGGAACCACTTTTTACTCATGCTAACGATGCTAATGATGCTAAACATCACCCTGGAACCACTTTTTACACATGCTAACAGCTGCTAATGATGCTAAACATCACCCTGGAACCACTTTTTACACATGCTAACACCTGCTATCAATGCTAAACATCACCCTACTTTTTACACATGCTAACAGCTGCTAAAGATGCTAAACATCACCCTGGAACCACTTTTTACTCATGCTAACGATGCTAAACATAACCCTGGAACCACTTTTTACACATGCTAACACCTGCTAACATCACCTTGGGACCACTGTTTACGCCATGCTGAACTACATCCTGATGGTGGAACAGGAGAACTGGTCTGCTGCAGTCCAGACATTCCACCAGTACAAAACATCAGAGCATCATGGAAGCAGAAATCCAGCAACAAGGTCCAGTAGAGCAGCTGGAATCCTGCATCAGACCAGAAACAGGACGACATTCCTCTGAACCTCCAGCAGCTGCTCTCCTCACTTCCCAGATATACAGTCGGTAAAAGAAGATGCTAACAATGCTAAACATCACCCTGGAACCACTTTTTACACATGCTAACACCTGCTAACAATGCTAAACATCACCCTGGAACCACTTTTTACACATGGTAACAGCTGCTAATGATGCTAAACATCACCCTGGAGCTACTTTTTACACATGCTAACAGCTGCTAACGATGCTAAACATCACCCTGGAACTATTTTTTCTAGACGTGTTGCTGCATCAGTTTTATATTTTCCATCAGATGAAAAAATTTCTCAGTTTCATTGTCTCACATGATGTTTATATTCTAAGGGGAAGAAAACATGACCTGATGTTTGTGTTATTATTTTTCACCTTTATCCTCAGAGATTTTCTGCATCAGCTCGTAGTCCTCGGCCTTCTCTTGGTCCAGGTTGTGTTTGATCATGGCCTTTCTGATCACCGCTGGAGTCTTATCTTGACTTGTAACCTGAAAAATAAATCTGTTAAACCTCCTTAAAACTGGATACTGTTTCCACCAGTAAAGACGCTGAAACCAGATCCATCCTCACCAGGATGCTCTTGTACATGTTGCCATTCTCCACGTCCAAGCTGACCCTGATGATGCAGCAGTCGTCCACCTGCTGGTTGTAGAGCGGCAGTGACAGCGTGGAGTAGTTGGACACGGCCGACACTGAGCGCTTGTGGGAGCGGGAGGCCGACAGCGGGGTGGAGGAGGAGACGGAGGAGGACGAGGCGCTGCTGGAGCCCGAGGCTGAACCGGAACTGGAGCCCATCCCGGAGGTGTCCAGGGACGACAGAGACGTACACTCCCAGAACTGAAAACACAATGGAACCACAAGGGTTAAATTCTAACCATCATTTATTTCAATGACATGGAAGTGTTTCCCTCTGTGGTGGAGAGGTTTCATGTCCTGAAGACCCTAGGAGAAGGCTTTCTGTCCCTGGTAAGGTCAACCTTGGCAAACAGGTGTCTCGGGAGAGACCAGACCAAGTGCGGCTCAGAGACTCCAATGACAAGAAAGAAAAAAACATTGGAGCAGAGGACCATCCTGGTCGTGGAACAGTGGACCAGCTCTATACCCTCTTTGGGGTCCTGGAGGGGGCATGGGGGTTTGCCCAACCAGTCTACATGTGCTTTGTGGAGTATGGGGTACCGGACTCCCTTGTACGAGCTGTCCGGTCCCTGTACGACAGGTGTCGAGTTTGGTCTACATGTAGTTGGCAAATGTGGCTGGGGAGAGAGTCTGGGCTTCTCTGCTTAGGCCGCTGCCCCCCTGACCCATTGTTCACTGTTTCTCTGCTCCAACAAGCTTGACTAAATGAGTGGATCATTGTAAAGAAACTGATGTAACACTGCAGGAACTAACTGAAGCAATTCAGGAAAAGTTTGAAACCTGCAGCATAGCGGCAGGTTTCAGGTGCGTTTGAGCAGTAAACATCTAAAACTTGCAGGATAGCGGCTACATGTTGTGTAAACCTGCTGGGTGGATAGAAACTGTGTCCTACCGTTGAGGCGTTATCTGCTGCTGGAGCTTCTCGTCCCAAAGCAGACACGGTGAGTTTAACCGACGGAGTCGACGTCTGGACACAGAAAGAAGGAAAAGGTCAGTCTGGCAGGTTTTACGTGTTGGACATCTGGAAGTCCGTCATTGCTCCAGCGACACAGGACAGAACGTAAACATGGCGTCATCTGTAACAACATGCTGGATCATCCTCATCCTTCTGCGTGACATTAACGTGTGTAAAGTTACTGAGGCGACGCGCCAGAAGTTTAAAGTCTAAATAGAAAACTTTTTAACATGAAACAGATCACATGACGGGTCATTCAGGTCTGTTTGCTCCCAGACAGGTTTGTTGGAGCAGGAACACACTGAAAACCTGCAGGAGTTGAACCAAATGGAAGAATGGCGCCACCTGCTGATGTAAACGTCTGCTGAAACTCTGATCACTGATCCTGGGAGCATCGGGCGTCTGCAGGGTTTAGGACCCTGGATGGAAATTCTGACGTTTCCCAGGCTTTTTAAGGCCTTGGATGAAAGTCTTGGACATTTTTAGACCCTGCAGGAACCCTGAAGCACAATGCAGAAATCATCAAAGTCGATTCGTAGAAAACATCTGGACTGGAAGAAGGTTTTTATTATATTTAATGTCAACCAACAGAAAAGCTTAACTTAAATGTCTGATTAATCAGGAAGAAAATGAGACTTTTTATCCGATTTTTATCCTTTTTATATGAAAGGAAGCGATTGTGCAACTATATTTTTTAGCTATTTGCCTTAAAAGTGAAGAAAACTCCCATCTAAATGTGTGAACTGAGTCTGCACTGATGCTTCCAGAACACAACACGGAGGGGGCGGAGTCTCACTAAACTTCTTCGTTAAGGCCGGGGGGAACGTGCATCTACAGGCTCATTACACCTGGAGGGGAAAGGTCGCTAAGCGACTAGCCAATGGGATGCTGTGTAATGCTAACGTGTGCTAATGCTAACGTGTGCTAATGAAACTAGCCTACAGAATGGAGGCACGGGGATGTTTTACTGGACATTTCAGACGAGCCTGATAAACAAGCGGAGAAAGAGTTGCTTTTATTTCCTGGTTAACGTGAATCCCTTCCAGCGGCTGCATGAAAAGGGCTTCATGAGGAAAAGAGAAGCTGCTGGCGTGAGAAGGGAACACCGCGGCGTTTCGTCTGAAGCAGATAAAGGACAAATCTTTTCACCTTCCGCTCGTGTCCTTCAGGCGAGTCTGACAGGAAGCTGGCATTGACATCCTCCAGATCCGAACCGCTGGAGCTGACGGAGGTGACGCTGAGCGCGTCGCCGCTGTCCCCGCCCCCCCCCTGGTACGGTCTGTAGTGTGAGTGGTCGAAGGACTTGGAATGAGATCCGGCGGCGGCGCTGGAGCCGGCCTCCGACAGCTGTCGGCTGGACGGGAAATAATCAGAGCAGAAGAAGAGTGTGTGAGTTTTCCTGCAGAAAGGACGGCGTTTCCTCCATGAACAGCACATTCACTCACTCGCTCCAGCGCTTCATGATTCCTCCGTTCTTCTTGGTGCGGAGGGTGTTGCTGGCGGACTCCGACAGGGGCTCGATGTCACAGGACAGGCTGTAGCTGCAGGATGACGAGCAGCGGGTTAACTTGGTTTAAAACACACCTGATGAGAGCCGTGTTGCAGAACTAAATCTAGAAAGGTTTACATGCAAGGAGGGGGTGGGGGGGGGGGTCCAAACCTCCCTGCAAGTTTTATTTTCCTGCTTTAAAAGGAAAAATGAACTTTATGCCTCTTTAAGTTTCAGATTTGCAAACTGAACCGAATCTGAACTCTTCTGGCTTCCAGCATGTCCCGCCTTTCTGTTTACTAACACCAAACATGTGTTATAAAACAGTAATAACACCATCAATGGAATTATCCTCTTTGTTCTACAGTAAACTAAACACCAAGAGCCAAAGGAAGAATCCATTACAAATGTATTATTATTAAATATATTCACATAAACGCTGCTTCTTATCATTAAAAAAATTATTCATTCATTCAGTCATTCAATAATTAATAATAAATAATGATAAAAATAAAGTAATGGTAATAATGATGATTAAATAACAATGATAACAATAATTATGTTAATAATAATAATAATAATAATAATAATAACCGTTTCCTCCCAACAGGCGGTCATGTGACTGGTATAATCATGATGAAAAAGCTTGTGCTTCCTCTCGCTGTTATTCAACAGGAAACTGTTTATTTCTGTCTTTTTGGGAGCCATTGCAGTAAACGTTGTCAGCCAATCAGAAAGGTTCATGACGCAGGAGGAAATAGCGGCGTTACCTGTCGGCCTCGCTGAGCTTTTCCACGCCAGCGAACCACTCTCTGAAGTGGCTGTCCTGAGTGAAACTGTAGTTGTTGGAGGCCAGCTGGAGCAGTTTGATTTGCGCGATCACCTCGAACTCCTGTGAAGAGTTAAATCTGTTCTAATGAGGCCTGAAACGATCAGCTGCATCAGTTTAAACAAAGACGTTAGCTACCTTTCTTCTCTTCTCAAAGTTGATCAGCCCACCCTGAAGAAGGAGATTTAAAACAAATATCAGCTGAGGAACAAGTTGGAAAAAAGAAGAAAAAACCAATTCTGACCTCAGTGTAGTCCTTCATGGCAGTGTCCATCATCACCAGGTCCGTCAGGAACGTCCCCAGGTACGGAATCGTCCCCTGCATCACGCCCTGTCCACACACGTTTAATGCTTCACTCATCAACAGAAATATTCAAGTCTCCGTCCTCCTGCCTCTAGATGGAGCTGAAGGCACAAAGTGATGCTGCTCAGCTTCACGTAGAACCGAGGGGAAACCCCGTGGCTTTCCTCACCAGGTCTCTCTGCTGCTGGTGTCTCCTCTGAGCTCGCTTCGGGTTGATTTCCAAAGTGGCAAACTTAGAAGTTCCCTCCTGCAGAAACACAACGGCAGAAAAAAACCTCAAATCTCCTTTAATCAGATTCATAATCAGCAGGAAGTGTGACTGGATCAACTGACATCATGCTAGCATCAGCTAGCATTGGCTAGCAGCAGCAAACATCAGCTAGCGTTGGCTACCGTCCTACTTGAAGCATGTTGATAATGTATTCATACAAAATATTTATTAATAATTATGATTTGCAGTAGATTTATTATTTTCCTGAATGCGAACCGTCTTCGTAACAAACAGAACCGCGTGATTCTGATGTGACAGAAGCTTTAGTTGTTCTGGATGTCGAGGTGGAGGACGAGCCTGTCGATTCATCAGATCCAACTAGCATGTTACTAGAACCAGTAAAGAAACAGTCAAAGCTTCCTTTTCCCTCCAACCTGTCGCCAACGTGATGATGAAACGAGGAAAAACCAGCCGATGTCGCGACATGACGCGCCAACAAGGAGCTTGGACATCATTCAACAGGAAGCCATGTGAACAACCGGGGTCCGACGGGGGACGCCTGTTCAGAGCAGATAGACAAAGCTCTTATCTACACCTGCGTTTCGTTACGTCAGCAGTGATTCCCACAGCATGACGGCATGAGCTCAGGCTGGAAACACCTTAATGGCGTCCTGACCTGTCCTGACACGTAAATCTGTTGAACGCAGAAGGAAACTCGTTTCTGCAGAGACCAAACCTTGTCTCTGCACATCGTTGCTTCACGTCTGAAACAAACACACAACAGAAACGATTCACACACCAATTCCTTTCCCTGCTGTCCTCACTAAACCACCTCAGCGTCATCAGAGACGCCACGTCTGTGGATCGTAAACCTCCGGGACAGAAACGCTGCAAAACCACTGCAGATCTGCGGAATGGTCACATATCATCCCTGCCAGTCCTGATGTTCGCACCAGGTTACATATAATAACACGTTACATTTAATAGCATGCTAGGTTAATAACACTTTACATGTAATAACACGTTACATTTAATAGCATGCTAGGTTAATAACACTTTACATGTAATAACACGTTACATTTAATAGCATGCTAGGTTAATAACACTTTACATGTAATAACACGTTACATGTAATAACACGTTACATTTAATAGCATGCTAGGTTAATAACACTTTACATGTAATAACACGTTACATTTAATAGCATGCTAGGTTAATAACACTTTACATGTAATAACACGTTACATTTAATAGCATGCTAGGTTAATAACACTTTACATGTAATAACACGTTACATGTAATAACACGTTACATTTAATAGCATGCTAGGTTAATAACACTTTACATGTAATAACATGTTAGGACAATAACACATTAGGTAAACAACATTTTATATGTAATAACACGTTACATGTAATAACACGTTAGGACAATAACACGTTAGGTAAACAACATGTTATATGTAATAACACGTTACATGTAATAACACGTTAGGACAATAACACGTTAGGTAAACACGTTATATGAAATAACATGTTACATGTAATAACACGTTACATGTAATAACACGTTACATGTAATAACACGTTAGGTAAACACGTTATATGAAATAACACGTTACATGTAATAACACGTTACATGTAATAACATGTTAGGTTAATAACACGTTACATGTAATAACATGTTACATGTAATAACAGGTTAATAACACGTTACATGTAATAGCACATTACATTTAATAGCATGATAGGTTAATAACACTTTACATGTAATAACATGTTAGGACGATAACACGTTAGGTAAACAACATGTTATATGTACTAACCCTTTACATGTAATAACACGTCACATGTAATAACACATTACATGTAATAACACGTTGCATGTAACAACAAGTTAGGTTAATGACACGTTACATGTAATAACGTTAGGTAATAACATGTTACATGTAATACCATGTTACATGTAATAACACGTTACATGTAATAAAACGTTACATGTAATAACACGTTACTCTGAGCTGGGAACTCTCAGGTGTCGACGCTTCTCTGCATCTGATCACACACGATGACGGAACTCGTCGCAACTCGAAGGTACAAGGTGATGGTGGGACGTTTCTGAGGCGCTACTTTGACTCTGATTGGCCGCTCAGCGGTTTGTCTGTAGCCAATCAGAAGCATCTGATTTTGCCTGGACTGAATCATTACGGTACAGTTGTAGGAATGAAGCTCAGAACGCCAGTTATGAAGATTTCAGTCTCTTAAAGCTTTATTTTCTACCCAACAATGTAAAGCTAAAGATAATCTAGTATTGATGAGTCAAACTGCAGCTTTGATCAACTCATCACCTGATTAATCAAACTGATTGATTTGCTATAAGCTCAGACGAGACACGCAGCTCACATCACCTGAAAAACACAACTTTCAAATAAATCTAACTAAAAACATAATTATTTACCTAAAATAAAATAAAATAAAATAAAATAAAATAAATTGCCACTGAGGCTCACCTTCACCAGCAGCTCTCTGCTTTGGGAGTAGTTGTTGTCGTCGGAGAAGATCTCGGAAAGCTCCCGGAAGGTTCTGAAACTTTCCCTGCAGACACAGAGTGGAGAGCATGAAGACAGGCGCGCCGGCAGCTCTCCAGCCAGGCGGAAGCAGCAGAGGAGACTCACCGTGACACCTCCTCCCAGCTCCGCTTCAGGCGGTGGATGGCGTTGCACTGCAGGGCGGATAGGATGGCACGCAACGAGGAGAAGTTCTTCAGGATCCGACACTCCTAAACACAATATCCAGTCAGTGAAGGCACCATTTCAGAGCGTAAACAAAGCCGAGCGCTCGCCCACCCGCGCCACGTCGATCCACCGCTCCAGCAGCCGAGCTCTCTGATTGGGCTTCAGCGCCGCGTTGCTCAGGCAGGTGGCGATGACGCAGTTGGTAACAGAGTTGAACTGGGCCACTGTGGCCCTGATGGTCGGAGCCAGGTGCTCCTTCCCCTTCTTGTCCCGCTGAGACCAGATGCCCCCCAGGCAGTGGTATGGGACCACCTTCTTAAACAGGTCCTGGGAGGACAAACAGACGCAGGTTTAAGCTCCGCTTCACGCCGGGACGGACGAAGACATGGAGGGAGGCATGCTGGACCAATGAAAAGCATCAACAACATGAAGCAGATAAGCCTGCACTGCTTTCCAGTAGGGGGCACTCAACGCTGCAGAAACTCAGACCCAGCTGACTGCAGTTCTTTACAGGAACCTGCAGAGGAACCTCCAGAGAAACCCCCCAGTGGAACCTCCAGAGGAACCTCCAGGGAAACCCCCCAGTGGAACCTCCAGAGGAACCTCCAGGGAAACCCCCCAGTGGAACCTCCAGAGGAACCTCCAGGGAAACCCCCCAGTGGAACCTCCAGAGGAACCTCCAGGGAAACCCCCCAGTGGAACCTCCAGAGGAACCTCCAGGGAAACCCCCCAGTGGAACCTCCAGAGGAACCTCCAGAGAAACCCCCCGGTGGAACCTCCAGAGGAACCTCCAGAGAAACCCCCCGGTGGTGTGATGATACCAGTCGATGATACCAGTGTGATGATACCAGTCGATGATACCAGTCGATAATACCAGTGTGATACCAGTCGATAATACCAGTGTGATGATACCAGTCGATAATACCAGTGTGATGATACCAGTCGATGATACCAGTGTGATACCAGTCGATAATACCAGTGTGATGATACCAGTCGATAATACCAGTGTGATGATACCAGTCGATGATACCAGTGTGATGATACCAGTCGATGATACCAGTGTGATGATACCAGTCGATGATACCAGTGTGATGATACCAGTCGATGATACCAGTCGATGATACCAGTCGATGATACCAGTGTGATGATACCAGTCGATGATACCAGTGTGATACCAGTCGATGATACCAGTGTGATACCAGTCGATGATACCAGTGTGATACCAGTCGATGATACCAGTGTGATACCAGTCGATGATACCAGTCGATGATACCAGTGTGATACCAGTCAATGATACCAGTGTGATACCAGTCGATGATACCAGTCGATGATACCAGTGTGATGATACCAGTCGATGATACCAGTGTGATACCAGTCGATGATACCAGTGTGATACCAGTGTGATGATACCAGTCGATGATACCAGTGTGATACCAGTCGATGATACCAGTGTGATACCAGTCGATGATACCAGTGTGATACCAGTCGATGATACCAGTGTGATACCAGTCGATGATACCAGTGTGATACCAGTCGATGATACCAGTGTGATACCAGTCGATGATACCAGTCGATGATACCAGTCGATGATACCAGTGTGATACCAGTCGATGATACCAGTCGATGATACCAGTGTGATACCAGTCGATGATACCAGTCGATGATACCAGTGTGATACCAGTCGATGATACCAGTGTGATACCAGTCGATACCAGTGTGATACCAGTCGATGATACCAGTCGATGATACCAGTGTGATACCAGTCGATGATACCAGTGTGATACCAGTCGATGATACCAGTGTGATACCAGTCGATGATACCAGTCGATGATACCAGTGTGATACCAGTCGATGATACCAGTGTGATACCAGTCGATGATACCAGTGTGATACCAGTCGATGATACCAGTGTGATACCAGTCGATGATACCAGTGTGATACCAGTCGATGATACCAGTCGATGATACCAGTGTGATACCAGTCGATGATACCAGTCGATGATACCAGTGTGATACCAGTCGATGATACCAGTGTGATACCAGTCGATGATACCAGTGTGATACCAGTCGATGATACCAGTGTGATACCAGTCGATGATACCAGTCGATGATACCAGTGTGATACCAGTCGATGATACCAGTGTGATACCAGTCGATGATACCAGTGTGATACCAGTCGATGATACCAGTGTGATACCAGTCGATGATACCAGTGTGATACCAGTCGATGATACCAGTGTGATACCAGTCGATGATACCAGTGTGATACCAGTCGATGATACCAGTGTGATACCAGTCGATGATACCAGTGTGATACCAGTCGATGATACCAGTCGATGATACCAGTGTGATACCAGTCGATGATACCAGTGTGATACCAGTCGATGATACCAGTGTGATACCAGTCGATGATACCAGTGTGATACCAGTCGATGATACCAGTCGATGATACCAGTGTGATACCAGTCGATGATACCAGTGTGATACCAGTCGATGATACCAGTCGATGATACCAGTGTGATGATACCAGTCGATGATACCAGTGTGATACCAGTCGATGATACCAGTGTGATACCAGTCGATGATACCAGTGTGATACCAGTCGATGATACCAGTGTGATACCAGTCGATGATACCAGTCGATGATACCAGTGTGATACCAGTCGATGATACCAGTGTGATACCAGTCGATGATACCAGTGTGATACCAGTCGATGATACCAGTGTGATACCAGTCGATGATACCAGTGTGATACCAGTCGATGATACCAGTGTGATACCAGTCGATGATACCAGTGTGATACCAGTCGATGATACCAGTCGATGATACCAGTCGATGATACCAGTGTGATACCAGTCGATGATACCAGTGTGATACCAGTCGATGATACCATTTTGATACCAGTCGATGATACCAGTGTGATACCAGTCGATGATACCAGTGTGATACCAGTCGATGATACCAGTGTGATACCAGTCGATGATACCAGTGTGATACCAGTCGATGATACCAGTGTGATACCAGTCGATGATACCAGTGTGATGTGTGCGCGATGTCAGTGATCTGAAGAGCTGAGCTGACTGAATGAAACCAGACCTCCCAGTTAGCAACTGGCTCTAAGTTCTTTCCATGTTTGAGTTCTTTGTTGCGGAGCGATGTGTTAATAAAGTTTTTCTTACAGGAAACAGACGGACGCCATGAGACATTCATGTTCCACCAGAAGAAAAGCAGGTAAAGGTGACGTGAGCGTAAAAAGCGGCACCATCCTCACCGCGTCCATCAGCGTGAACTGTTCCGCCACCATGATGGGGTCGAAGGACAGGAAGCTGAAGGCAGGAAGCTCGTCCTCGAAGCCGCTCTCCTCCTGTGTGGCGAACGGGCAGCCGGCGTGTTCCCCTGGAGAGAAGACATGTTCCTTACAACGCTGCCCCCCCCCCCTTCAAGCAGCATCTGGGACAACCGCCCGCCCCCCCCCCCCCCCAGCCTTTGCCCCTATCAGCATCCGGACCCCCCCCTCCCCCCCGTCCCTCCTACCATCAGGATCAGGCTCACACTGCTGCCGGCGGTGGAAGTGGGCCAGCAGGTTGCGGGCGCGGCGCTCCAGATCCGACCCGGGGAAGTGGAGCTGAAGGTAAGACAGCAGCTGGTGCAGACATTCGTAGTTGGGAGGACTCCAGAAGTCCTCCGAGTACTGGTCCAGCCAGGCGCCCAGGATGGACGAGACGGTGCTGAAACACACGTTGTCATGGAAACGTTTCAGGTCCAATCAGCATTCGTTATTAACTGTCCGTCTCATCCAATCAGCCAATCACAGAACAGCATGTAGACACGGTGGAGACGACCTGCTGAGGTTCTAACGGAGCATCAGGAGGAAAGGAACCAGATGATCGGAACCGGGTTTAGCCAACAGAACCGGACCACAGAACAACTGGTCTGACAAGCTCCACAGTCAGATGGTCGGATCAGAACCGGGTTTAGCTAACAGAACCGGACCAACTCTCATCAGAACCACTGTGAAGAGTTTCAGTCAGGATTTAGAGCTCATCATAGCACAGAGACAGCACTGGTGAAAGTCTAATGATCTTCTCATGGCCTCAGATAAAGGACTTCTGTCTGTACTCATTCTTTTAGATCTCAGTGCTGCATTCAACACTATTGATCACAATATTCTGCTACAGAGGCTGGAACATGTTATTGGGATTAAAGGGACCGCATTAGACTGGTTCCAGTCATATTTATCTGATAGATTTCAGTTTGTAAATGTAAATGATGAGTCTTCCTCACACACCAGGGTAAGTCATGGAGTTCCTCAGGGTTCTGTACTTGGAATACTTTTCACATTATAC
Source organism: Telmatherina bonti (assembly GCF_933228915.1). Taxonomy (NCBI): domain Eukaryota; kingdom Metazoa; phylum Chordata; class Actinopteri; order Atheriniformes; family Telmatherinidae; genus Telmatherina; species Telmatherina bonti. Next base: position 1,469,626 of record NC_136611.1, on the reverse strand, counting down.
ATGCTTCCCTTAGGAAATATCATCATTTTGATGAAACCTGTCTGAGCCGGTTCCGTCTGAGCCGGGTTTTACCTGAACCAGTTCTGTCTCAGCCGGTTCTACCTGAGCCTGTTCTACCTGAGCCGGTTCTGTCTGAGGTTTTTGCTTCCCACTGTCGCCTCATGCAGCTGGATGGAGGACTGGATCCAAGTCCAGATTCCATGCAGTCTGCTGGTTTTACTGATCTAGACTATTGATTACGAATTGGCTGGTACTAATTAGGAATTGGCTGGTACTGATTAGAAATTGGCTGGTACTGATTAGAAATTGGCTGGTATTGATTAGAAATTGGCTGGTACTAATTAGGAATTGGCTGGTACTGATTAGAAATTGGCTGGTACTGATTAGAAATTGGCTGGTATTGATTAGAAATTGGCTGGTACTGATTAGGAATTGGCTGGTACTGATTAGGAATTGGCTGGTATTGATTAGGAATTGGCTGGTACTGATTAGGAATTGGCTGGTACTGATTAGGAATAGGCTGGTATTGATTAGGAATTGGCTGGTACTGATTAGGGATTGGCTGGTACTGATTAGGGATTGGCTGGTACTGATTAGGAATTGGCTGGTACTGATTAGGGATTGGCTGGTACTGATTAGGAATTGGCTGGTACTGATTAGGGATTGGCTGGTACTGATTAGAAATTGGCTGGTATTGATTAGAAATTGGCTGGTATTGATTAGGGATTGGCTGGTACTGATTAGAAATTGGCTGGTACTGATTAGAAATTGGCTGGTATTGATTAGAAATTGGCTGGTATTGATTAGAAATTGGCTGGTACTGATTAGGAATTGGCTGGTACTGATTAGGAATTGGCTGGTATTGATTAGGAATTGGCTGGTACTGATTAGGAATTGGCTGGTACTGATTAGGAATAGGCTGGTATTGATTAGGAATTGGCTGGTACTGATTAGGAATTGGCTGGTACTGATTAGGAATTGGCTGCTACTGATTAGAAATTGGCTGGTATTGATTAGGAATTGGCTGGTACTGATTAGGAATTGGCTGGTACTGATTAGAAATTGGCTGGTATTGATTAGGAATTGGCTGGTACTGATTAGGAATTGGCTGCTACTGATTAGGAATTGGCTGGTACTGATTAGGAATTGGCTGGTATTGATTAGGAATTGGCTGGTACTGATTAGGAATTGGCTGGTACTGATTAGGAATTGGCTGGTATTGATTAGGATTTACTGAAACTGCCACGAGTCGCCGTGGTGAAGTGGTGCTGTACAGATAAGAGCGAAGTGAAGAGGAGGGACGGGGGTCCGGTGGACGGTGAGTGGAAATAAAGTTGGGAACTTTTTGCATTCTGGCTGACAATGAGACAAATTGAGCTGAACAACGTTCGCTACTCGAAGGAGACCAAACCTTCACCGGGACAGTGATTAAAAGTTTCTTCATTCATGACCTGCGACAGGAAACCCCCCCGCTGCCCGGTGGAGGGGGGGTACTTACTTCCTCAGCTCTGTGCAGTCTTCCTGGGAGACTCTGTGTGAGGGTGCAGACACATTCTGTAGCTTGGCGTACCTAGAAGAAGGAACCAAGCAGAAGCTCTCAGGATGGACGTTACCCAGCCCCCTCATGCATGCCGCCATGTTTCTGCCAGCGTCTCCGTACCTGTTGAGCAGGAGATCCAGCACCTGCCTGGTGGAGGCAAAGGAGCGGTAGGTACAGAGGAAGATGGTGACATATGTGGAGTCTTTGCCCCGGAAGGCCGTCACCATGTACTCCACCAGCCGCTCCAGCGTGCCGGCCTTGATGGTCCGCACCTTGCAGGTCTCGTAGAGGCTGAGGGCGGATTCGGCGTCCACGCCCAGCCATCGCTGCCCCTTACTGGCCGACTGGTGGAGCTGCACCTTCCTCAGAGTGATGGTGAATATGGCGTCCTCCTCGGCCTCCTCGCCGATCTCCTGTGTTGAGCTCTAAGAGACAAAAAGATGAAAATGTTTAACTCCAAACCAGGAACTCTGTTCAGGATTTATCTCAGGTTTCACATGTGGCAGGTCACTTCGGACCCTTTGGGCTCGACAGCAGGATGGCGTTGCTTTTCAGCCAAACCACCGAGGCCGCTGGCTGATATCACTTCAGCACAAGCAGAGATCAAGGCCAGATGTCAACGGTACAATAACGCCCTTGTTCAGGGTGGAAACTAATACGATCAATACTTCCACCTGAAACGAAAAGCAGCCAAGTTTAGACAATTAGATTAAAAACAATAAGACGAGAAATTTCCTGTTAAATATCAGAATAATGAAGAAAAAAGCCAGCAGCTGTTAGCCGTCAGCCGACAGCTGTTAGCCATTAGCTGTCAGCCTTTAGCTGTTAGCTGTCAGCCAACAGCTACTAACAGCTAGCCATTAGCTGCCAGCCGTTAGCCATTAGCTGTAAACCTTTAGATGTTAGCTGTCAGCTGACAACTGTTAGCCATTAGATGTCAGCCTTTTGCTGTTAGCGCTTAGCCATTAGTTGTCAGCCGTTAGCCATTAGCTGTAAGCCATAATCTGTTAACAGCTATCCATTAGCTGTCAGCCTTTAGCTGTTGACCGTCACCCTTTACCTGTTAGCTGTCAGCTGACAGCTGTTAGCAGCTAGCCATTAACTGTCACCCTTTAGCTGTTAGCAGCTAGCCATCAACTGTCACCCTTTAGCTGTTAGCTGTCAGCCGTTAGCCATTAGCTGTAAATCATTGGCTGTAAGCCTTTAGCTGTTAGCAGCTAGCCATTAGCTGTTAGCTGTCACCTTTTAGCTGTTAGCTGTTAGCCACGAGCCACTAGCTGTCAGCCATTAGCTGTTAGCTGTCAGTCGGTGGTCGTTAGCTGACCTTCCTGACCCAAAGCACCCTCCATTTCTGGATGTGTCATTAAGTCAGGAAGAGCACGTTTTCAGACCTCATTACAGAAACTCCACCTTCGATTTCACAGAAGATTATTTCCTCTAAAGTGAACCAGAAGACAAGTTTTTCAACAGTCCTGAACAGTTTCCATGTTTCCACAGGTCTTCCTGCTACTATCTACCTGCTGTCCTCACTGCAGCACCTCCACCTCAGTTGCATCCCAAACGTCTTCTTGGCTTTATTCCAGCCATAGAGGATAATTATTTTCCTGCTTTTCTCATCACTTGTTGATCTTTGGCTGCTCCTGATTGGACGTTACCGTCAGTTTAAGCTCTCTGATTGGTGGAAAGTCTGACAGGAAGTGTCTTCATCATCATGTCCAGGTGAAAATAGAGGTCTCTTAGCAAAATGGTAGTGATGGTGATGAAGATGTGATAAATAATGGTGGATTTACCATCTACAGTCTCTGAATAAACACTACATCTGGATTGTAGACCTCCTGGACGGATAGAAACGCTGGAACATCTCCGTAGACCAGCTGGAGGGTCAAATGACCATCACCACTGTTGGTCCTGGTGGAGCGACAGCGTTCGGGGAGATCTGGTGCCAGACCGATCCACAGCTGATCAAATCTCTTCAGACAGTCCAATAAGAAGTCTGCAGGAACTGGGACGGTGCAGCAGCATCCCAACATCAACAGAAATTTTACCTTGTAAACCGCCACAGCATCACCTGATCCTGCAATACAGAATACATAGACCCAATTCTGGTCCTGGTGCAGCCCGAAGGCTCCACCTGGCAGACCCCACCAGGTACCGTCACCTGGCGGACCTCCCCAGGTACCGTCACCTGGCTGGACCTCCCCAGGTACCGTCACCTGGCTGGACCTCCCCAGGTACCGTCACCTGGCTGGACCTCCCCAGGTACCGTCACCTGGCTGGACCCCACCAGGTACCGTCACCTGGCGGACCTCCCCAGGTACCGTCACCTGGCTGGACCTCCCCAGGTACCGTCACCTGGCTGGACCTCCCCAGGTACCGTCACCTGGCTGGACCTCCCCAGGTACCGTCACCTGGCTGGACGTCCCCAGGTACCGTCACCTGGCTGGACGTCCCCAGGTACCGTCACCTGGCTGGACGTCCCCAGGTACCGTCACCTGGCTGGACCTCCCCAGGTACCGTCACCTGGCTGGACCTCCCCAGGTACCGTCACCTGGCTGGACCTCCCCAGGTACCGTCACCTGGCTGGACCTCCCCAGGTACCGTCACCTGGCTGGACCTCCCCAGGTACCGTCACCTGGCTGGACCTCCCCAGGTACCGTCATCTGGCTGGACTTGTGTTCCAGAGGATTAGACTGGAGACCCGTTCGCCGGACAACAAGGCTCCAAAATCGGATGATGATGTCATCTGGTTCCGATTAGCGTCTCCGCTGGAAATGTCCCGCATGGAGGACCAGACCGGACCCTGCAGGAGGACCAGACCGGACCCTGCAGCCAGACCAGACCGGACCCTGCTGGAGGACCAGACCGGACCCTGCTGGAGGACCAGACCCAGCAGCCAGACCAGACCGGACCCTGTAGGAGGACCATCATCATCCCAGCCTCCGACACAACAAACCGCGTCTCCTTCATCTTCATCCTCCTCCTCCTCCTCCTTCTCCTGACCTCCAGCTGCGGCATGTCCGGGTCCAGGTGCGTGAAGCTGTGCAGGACCACCGGGCTGCGGTCCTCGACAACCTCCAGCCTCACCGCGTCCCAAATGTTGCGCACCCTCCACGAGGAGTCAAACATGTCGAGCAGCTGTCCCGGCTTGAGGCCGCGCGCCTCGGCTTGCATGCCGGGAAAAGGAGCATGGAGGCCGGCAGAGCCGAGCGTACCGTCACGGCGGCGGCATTTAGAGCCTCACTGCGGGCCTGGTGGAACCGCAGAGCATCGCTGCGCCGTGAGGCGTTCAGGAACACAATGACTCACCCTGCTGGGCTTTTCCAAACCCCGCCCACCGGATTATGATGCCTTCAAGGCTGTCCGAAATGCGCGCTTCTAACGAGAACTCTTCCGAGTTGGATGTTCCGTCTTGTTATCGCTGTAAATCTTTATTTTCGCCATTATTACGTTCCTTGGGTCCATGTTTTTATTTTCAACAGTCAGATAATGTCACAACTTCCAGACTTTTATTCATTTTCACAACCGTTCAGTCGGAATGGAGCGGGAGCCAATCCCAGCAGGAATGATGGGTTTAACATCATTTTCATCACGAGATCCTTCAGCTGGGATGTTTATTTTCTTTAGTCTTTCTTTCTGATTTAAACATCCGACACAGATTGCACGTCTTCGTCTGTCTGGCTGACCTTAGCTGGTGTCCGTGTCTACGAGGTGTCCCTGAATGCAGCACTAACTCCTCCTCTGACGTCATGTGTTTGGGAAATTATGTGTTTGTCTCAACAGGAGGACAGTGTGGGACAGTTTAATGTCCTCCATCTGCTGAGATCAGCGCCAGCAGCTCAGCTGCTGTTGTCTCATAGTGTCTCCTGTAGTCTCATAGTGTCTTCTGTAGTTTCATAGTGTCTCCTGTAGTCTCCCAATGTCTCCTGTTGTCTCATAGTGTCTCCTGTAGTCTCATAGTGTCTCCTGTAGTCTCCCAATGTCTCCTGTTGTCTCATAGTGTCTCCTGTAGTCTCATAGTGTCTCCTGTAGTCTCATAGTGTCTCCTGTAGTCTCCCAATGTCTCCTGTTGTCTCATAGTGTCTCCTGTAGTCTCATAGTGTCTCCTGTAGTCTCATAGTGTCTTCTGTAGTTTAATAGTGTCTCCTGTAGTCTCCCAATGTCTCCTGTTGTCTCATAGTGTCTCCTGTAGTCTCATAGTGTCTCCTGTTGTCTCATAGTGTCTCCTGTAGTCTCCCAATGTCTCCTGTTGTCTCATAGTGTCTCCTGTAGTCTCCCAATGTCTCCTGTTGTCTCATAGTGTCTCCTGTAGTCTCCCAATGTCTCCTGTTGTCTCATAGTGTGTCCTGTAGTCTCATAGTGTCTCCTGTAGTCTCATAGTGTCTCCTGTAGTCTCCCAATGTCTCCTGTTGTCTCATGTTGTCTCATAGTGTCTCCTGTAGTCTCCCAATGTCTCCTGTTGTCTCATAGTGTCTCCTGTAGTCTCCCAATGTCTCCTGTTGTCTCATAGTGTCTCCTGTAGTCTCCCAATGTCTCCTGTTGTCTCATAGTGTCTCCTGTAGTCTCCCAATGTCACCTGTTGTCTCATAGTGTGTCCTGTTGTCTCATAGTGTCTTCTGTAGTCTCATAATGTCTCCTGTAGTCTCCCAATGTCTACTGTTGTCTCATAGTGTCTCCTGTTGTCTCATAGTGTCTCCTGTAGTCTCCCAGTGTCTCCTGTTGTCTTATAGTGTCTCCTGTAGTCTCCCAATGTCTCCTGTTGTCTCATAGTGTCTCCTGTAGTCTCCCAATGTCTCCTGTTGTCTCATAGTGTGTCCTGTAGTCTCATAGTGTCTCCTGTAGTCTCCCAATGTCTCCTGTTGTCTCATGTTGTCTCATAGTGTCTCCTGTAGTCTCCCAATGTCTCCTGTTGTCTCATAGTGTCTCCTGTAGTCTCCCAATGTCTCCTGTTGTCTCATGTTGTCTCATAGTGTCTCCTGTAGTCTCCCAATGTCTCCTGTTGTCTCATAGTGTCTCCTGTAGTCTCCCAATGTCTCCTGTTGTCTCATAGTGTCTCCTGTAGTCTCCCAATGTCTCCTGTTGTCTCATAGTGTCTCCTGTAGTCTCCCAATGTCACCTGTTGTCTCATAGTGTGTCCTGTTGTCTCATAGTGTCTTCTGTAGTCTCATAATGTCTCCTGTAGTCTCCCAATGTCTACTGTTGTCTCATAGTGTCTCCTGTTGTCTCATAGTGTCTCCTGTAGTCTCCCAGTGTCTCCTGTTGTCTTATAGTGTCTCCTGTAGTCTCCCAATGTCTCCTGTTGTCTCATAGTGTCTCCTGTTGTCTCATAGTGTCTCCTGTAGTCTCATAGTGTGTCCTGTAGTCTCATATTGTATCCTGTTGTCTCATAGTGTGTCCTGTAGTCTCATATTGTATCCTGTTGTCTCATAGTGTGTCCTGTAGTCTCATAGTGTCTCCTGTAGTCTCATAGTGTCTCCTGTAGTCTCATATTGTATCCTGTAGTCTCATAGTGTCTCCTGTAGTCTCATAGTGTCTCCTGTAGTCTCATATTGTCTCCTGTCGTCTCATATTGTATCCTGTTGTCTCATAGTGTCTCCTGTAGTCTCATAGTGTCTCCTGTTGTCTCACATTGTATCCTGTTGTCTCATCGTGTCTCCTGTAGTCTCATATTGTATCCTGTTGTCTCATATTGTATCCTGTTGTCTCATAGTGTGTCCTGTAGTCTCATAGTGTCTCCTGTAGTCTCATAGTGTCTACTGTAGTCTCATAGTGTCTCCTGTAGTCTCATATTGTATCCTGTAGTCTCATAGTGTCTCCTGTAGTCTCATATTGTCTCCTGTCATCTCATATTGTCTCCTGTTGTCTCATATTGTCTCCTGTAGTCTCATATTGTCTCCTGTTGTCTCATGTGGTCTCATCTTGTCTCATATTGTCTCCTGTTGTCTCATGTGGTCTCATCTTGTCTCATATTGTTTCATATTGTCTCATGTGGCCTTATATTGTCTCATATTGTCTCTTGTTGCCTTATGTTGTCTTATGTGGTGTCATCCAATCAAAATAAGCTTCCATCTTCCATCTCACCACATCTCTTCCACAAAACAGGAAACAGTACGTGACGAGGTACGTCATGTGGTACGTGACATGGTACATGATACGCTATGTGACGTGGTACAATATATGGTACATGATGTGGTACGTGGTACAGTACGTAACATGGTACGTAACATGGTATGTGATGTGGTACGGTACGTAACATGGTACATGATGTGGTACGGTACGTAACATGGTACATGATGTGGTACGGTACGTAACATGGTACATGATGTGGTACGGTACGTAACATGGTACGTGATGTGGTACAGTACGTAACATGGTATGTGATGTGGTACGGGACGTAATATGGTTTGTGATATGGTACGGTACGTAACATGGTACTTAATGTGGTATGAGGTACGGTACGTAACATGGTACGTGATGTGGTATGTGGTTCGGTACGTAACATGGTACGTGATGTGGTATGTGGTATGGTACGTAACATGGTACGTGATGTGGTATGGTACATAACATGGTATGTGATGTGGTATGGTACGTAACATGGTATGTGATGTGGTACGGTACGTAACATGGTATGTGATGTGGTATGTGGTACAGTGCGTAACATGGTACGTAACATGGTATGTGATGTGGTACGGTACGTAACATGGTATGTGATGTGGTATGTGGTACAGTGCGTAACATGGTACGTGATGTGGTACGGCACAAAACATTGTACGTGATGTGGTATGTGGTACAGTATGTAACATGGTACGTAACATGGTACTTGATGTGGTATGTGGTACAGTACGTAACATGGTACGTGATGTGGTATGTGGTTCAGTACGTATCATGGTACCTAACATGGTACGTAACATGGTATGTGATGTGGTACGTGGTACAGTACGTAACATGGTACATAACGTTGTACGTGATGTGGTACGGCACATAACATGGTAATGATGTGGTACAGTATGTAACATGGTACGTAACATGGTACGTGATGTGGTACGGCACATAACATGGTAATGATGTGGTACAGTATGTAACATGGTACGTAACATGGTACGTGATGTGGTACGGCACATAACATGGTACGTGATGTGGTACGGTACGTAACAAGGTATTTGATGCGGTATGGGGTACGGTACGTAACATGGTACGTGATATGGTACGGCACGTAACATGGTAAGTGATGTGGTACAGTATGTAACATGATACGTAACATGGTACGTGATGTGGTACGGTACGTAACATGGTACGTGATGTGGTATGGCACGTAACTTGGTACATGATTTGGTACGGCACGTAACATGGTATGTGATGTGGTACGGCACGTAACATGGTACGTGATGTGGTACAGTATGTAACATGCTACGTAACATGGTACGTGATGTGGTACGGTACGTAACATGGTATGTGATGTGGTATGTGGTACGGTACGTAACATGGTACGTGATGTGGTATGTGGTACGGTATGTAACATAGTACGTGATGTGGTATGGCACGTAACATGGTACATGATGTGGTACGGCACATAACATGGTACATGATGTGGTATGGGGTACATTACGTAACATGGTATGTGATGTGGTACGGCACGTAACATGGTACGTGATGTGGTATGTGGTACAGTACGTAAAATGGTACGTGATGTGGTACGGAAAGTAACATTGTACGTGATGTGGTATGTGGTACAGTATGTAACATGGTACATAACATGGTACGTGATGTGGTATGTGGTTCAGTACGTATCATGGTACCTAATGTGGTACGGCACATAACATGGTAATGATGTGGTACAGTATGTAACATGGTACGTAACATGGTACGTGATGTGGTACAGTATGTAACATGGTACGTGAAGTGGTATGGCACGTAACATGGTACATGATGTGGTACGGCACGTAACATGGTATGTGATGTGGTACGGCACGTAACATGGTACGTGATGTGGTACAGTATGTAACATGCTACGTAACATGGTACGTGATATGGTACGGTACGTAACATGGTATGTGATGTGGTATGTGGTACGGTACGTAACATGGTACGTGATGTGGTATGTGGTACGGTACGTAACATAGTACGTGATGTGGTATGGCACGTAACATGGTACATGATGTGGTACGGCACATAACATGGTACTTGATGTGGTATGGGGTACAGTACGTAACATGGTATGTGATGTGGTACGGCACGTAACATGGTACGTGATGTGGTATGTGGTACAGTACGTAAAATGGTACGTGATGTGGTACGGAAAGTAACATTGTACGTGATGTGGTATGTGGTACAGTATGTAACATGGTACGTAACATGGTACATGATGTGGTATGTGGTACAGTACGTAACATGGTACGTGATGTGGTATGTGGTTCAGTACGTATCATGGTACGTAACATGGTACGTAACATGGTACGTGATGTGGTATGTGGTACAGTACGTAACATGGTACGTGATGTGGTACGGCACATAACAAGGTAAGTGATGTGGTACAGTATGTAACATGGTACGTAACATGTACTTGATGTGGTACAGTATGTAAAATGGTAGGTAACATAGTACGTGATGTGGTACGGCACGTAACATGGTAAGTGATGTGGTAAAGTATGTAACATGGTACGTAACATGTACGTGATGTGGTACAGTATGTAACATGGTACGTAACATGGTACGTGATGTGGTATGTGGTTCAGTACGTATCATGGTACGTAACATGGTACGTAACATGGTACGTGATGTGGTATGTGGTACAGTACGTAACATGGTACGTAACATGGTACGTGATGTGGTACGGCACGTAACATGGTAAGTGATGTGGTACAGTATGTAACATGGTACGTAACATAGTACGTCATGTGGTACGGCACGTAACATGGTCCATAATGTGGTACAGCACGTAACATGGTACTTCATGTGGTATGGGGTACAGTACGTAACATGGGACGTGATGTGGTACGGCATGTAACATGGTACGTGATGTGGTATGTGGTACAGTATGTAACATGGTACGTAACATGGTACGTGATGTGGTATGTGGTACAGTACGTAACATGGTACGTAACATGGTACGTGATGTGGTACGGCACGTAACATGGCACGTGGTGTGGTACGTGGTACAGTATGTAACATGGAACGTAACATGGCACGTGTAGTGGCAAGGCAAGTAACATGGTACGTGATGTGGTACGGCAAGTAACCCGGTACGTGATGTGGTACAGTACGTAACCTGGTATGTGATGTGGTACATGATGTGGTATGTGGTACAGTATGTAACATGGTATGTAACATGGTACGTAACATGGTATGTGATGTGGTATGTGGTACAGTATGTAACATGGTATGTAACATGGTACGTTGTGTGGTTGGGCACGTAACATGGTCCATAATGTGGTACAGCACGTAACATGGTACGTGATGTGGTACGGCACGTAACATGGTACGTGATGTGGTACGGGACGTAATATGGTACGGGATGTGGTACGGTACGTAACAAGGTATTTGATGCGGTATGGAGTACGGTATGTAACATGGTACGTGATGTGGCACGACACGTAACATGGTAAGTGATGTGGTACAGTATGTAACATGCTACGTAACATGGTACGTGATGTGGTACGGCACGTAACACAGTACTGGATGTGGTATGGGGTACAGTACGTAACATGGTACGTGATGTGGTACGGCACGTAACATTGTACGTGATGTGGTATGTGGTACAGTATGTAACATGGTACGTAACATGGTACTTGATGTGGTATGTGGTACAATACGTAACATGGTACGTGATGTGGTATGTGGTACAGTACGTAACATGGTACGTAACATGGTACGTGATGTGGTACGGCACATAACATGGTAAGTGATGTGGTACAGTTTGTAACATGGTACGTAACATGGTACGTGATGTGGTATGTGGTAAAGTACGTAACATGGTACGAAACATGGTACGTGATGTGGTATGTGGTTCAGTACGTATCATGGTACCTAACATGGTACGTGATGTGGTATGTGGTACAGTACGTAACATGGTACGTAACATGGTACGTGATGTGGTATGTGGTACAGTACGTAACATGGTACGTAACATGGTACGTGATGTGGTACGGCACGTAACATGGTACGTGATGTGGTACGTGGTACAGCATGTAACATGGTACGTAACATGGCACGTGGTGTGGTACGTGGTACAGTATGTAACATGGTACGTAACATGGCACGTGAAGTGGCACGGTACGTAACATGGTACGTGATGTGGTACGGCAAGTAACCCGGTACGTGATGTGGTACAGTACGTAACCTGGTATGTGATGTGGTACATGATGTGGTATGTGGTACAGTATGTAACATGGTACGTAACATGGTACGTGATGTGGTATGTGGTACAGTACGTAACATGGTACGTAACATGATACTTGATGTGGTATGTGGTACAGTACGTAACATGGTACGTAACATGGTACGTAACATGGTACGTGATGTGGTATGTGGTACAGTACGTAACATGGTACGTGATGTGGTACGTCATGTGGTACGGCACATAACATGGTAAGTGATGTGGTACAGTATGTAACATGGTACGTAACATGGTACTTGATGTGGTATGTGGTACAGTACGTAACATGGTACGAAACATGGTACGTGATGTGGTATGTGGTTCAGTACATATCATGGTACCTAACATGGTACGTAACATGGTATGTGATGTGGTATGTGGTACAGTACGTAACATGGTACGTAACAAGGTACGTGATGTGGTATGTGGTATAGTACGTAACATGGTACGTAACATGGTACATGATGTGGTATGTGGTTCAGTACGTATCATGGTACGTAACATGGTACGTAACATGGTACGTGATGTGGTATGTGGTACAGTATGTAACATGGTACGTAACATGGTACGTGATGTGGTACAGTATGCAACATGGTACTTCATGTGCTATGGGGTACAGTACGTAACATGGTACGTGATGTGGTATGTGGCATAGTACGTAACATGGTACGTAACATGGTACATGATGTGGTATGTGGTTCAGTACGTATCATGGTACGTAACATGGTATGTAACATGGTACGTAACATGGTACGTATCATGGTACGTAACATGGTATGTAACATGGTACGTAACATGGTACGTGATGTGGTATGTGGTACAGTACGTAACATGGTAGGTAACATGGTACGTGATGTGGTACGGCACGTAACATGGTAAGTGATGTGGTACAGTATGTAACATGGTACGTAACATGGTACTTGATGTGGTACAGGATGCAACATAGTACGTAACATGGCACGTGAAGTGGCACGGCACGTAACATGGTACGTGATGTGGTACGGCAAGTAACCCGGTACGTGATGTGGTACAGTACGTAACCTGGTATGTGATGTGGTACATGATGTGGTATGTGGTACAGTATGTAACATGGTACGTAACATGGTACGTGATGTGGTGTGTGGTACAGTACGTAACATGGTACGAGACATGGTACGTGATGTGGTATGTGGTTCAGTACATATCATGGTACCTAACATGGTACGTAACATGGTACGTAACATGGTATGTGATGTGGTATGTGGTACAGTATGTAACATGGTACGTAACATGGTACGTGATGTGGTATGTGGTACAGTATGTATCATGGTACCTAACATGGTACGTAACATGGTACGTGATGTGGTACAGTATGTAACATGGTACGTAACATGGTATGTGATGTGGTACGGCACATAACATGGTAAGTCATGTGGTACAGTATGTAATATGGTACGTAACATGGTACGTGATGTGGTACAGTATGTAACATGCTACGTAACATGGTACGTGATGTGGTACGGCACGTAACATGGTACTTGATGTGGTATGGGGTACAGTACGTAACATGGTACGTGATGTGGTACGGCACGTAACATTGTACGTGATGTGGTATGTGGTACAGTATGTAACATGGTACTTGATGTGGTATGTGGTACAATACCTAACATGGTACGTGATGTGGTATATGGTATAGTACGTAACATGGTACGTAACATGGTACATGATGTGGTATGTGGTTCAGTACGTATCATGGTACGTAACATGGTACGTAACATGGTACGTAACATGGTACGTGATGTGGTATGTGGTTCAGTACGTATCATGGTACGTAACATGGTACGTAACATGGTACGTAACATGGTACGTGATGTGGTATATGGTATAGTACGTAACATGGTATGTAACATGGTACGTGATGTGGTATGTGGTACAGTATGTAACATGGTACGTAACATGGTACGTGATGTGGTATGTGGTACAGTATGTAACATGGTACGTAACATGGTACGTGATGTGGTGTGTGGTACAGTACGTAACATGGTACGTAACATGGCACGTGATGTGGCACGGCACGTAACATGGCACGTGATGTGGTACGGAAAGTAACATGGTACGTGATGTGGTATGTGGTACAGTACGTAACATGGTACGTAACATGGTACTTGATGTGGTATGTGGTACAGTACGTAACATGGTACGAAACATGGTACGTGATGTGGTATGTGGTTCAGTACGTATCATGGTATGTAACATGGTACGTAACATGGTACGTGATGTGGTATGTGGTACAATACGTAACATGGTACGAAACATGGTACGTGATGTGGTATGTGGTTCAGTACGTATCATGGTACCTAACATGGTACGTAACATGGTACGTAACATGGTATGTGATGTGGTTTGTGGTACAGTACGTAACATGGTACGTAACATGGTACGTAACATGGTACGTGATGTGGTACGGCACATAACATGGTAAGTGATGTGGTAAAGTATGTAATATGGTACGTAACATGGTACGTGATGTGGTACAGTATGTAACATGCTACGTAACATGGTACGTGATGTGGTACGGCACGTAACATGGTACTTGATGTGGTATGGGGTACAGTACGTAACATGGTACGTGATGTGGTATGTGGTACAGTATGTAACATGGTATGTAACATGGTACTTGATGTGGTATGTGGTACAATACCTAACATGGTACGTGATGTGGTATGTGGTATAGTACGTAACATGGTACTTAACATGGTACATGATGTGGTATGTGGTTCAGTACGTATCATGGTACGTAACATGGTACGTAACATGGTACGTAACATGGTACGTGATGTGGTATGTGGTACAGTACGTGTCATGGTACGTAACATGGTACGTGATGTGGTACGGCACATAACATGGTAAGTGATGTGGTAAAGTATGTAATATGGTACGTAACATGGTACGTGATGTGGTACAGTATGTAACATGCTACGTAACATGGTACGTGATGTGGTACGGCACGTAACATGGTACTTGATGTGGTATGGGGTACAGTACGTAACATGGTACGTGATGTGGTATGTGGTACAGTATGTAACATGGTATGTAACATGGTACTTGATGTGGTATGTGGTACAATACCTAACATGGTACGTGATGTGGTATGTGGTATAGTACGTAACATGGTACTTAACATGGTACATGATGTGGTATGTGGTTCAGTACGTATCATGGTACGTAACATGGTACGTAACATGGTACGTAACATGGTACGTGATGTGGTATGTGGTACAGTACGTAACATGGTACGTAACATGGTACGTGATGTGGTACGGCACATAACATGGTAAGTGATGTGGTACAGTATGTAATATGGTACGTAACATGGTACGTGATGTGGTACAGTATGTAACATGCTACGTAACATGGTACGTGATGTGGTACGGCACGTAACATGGTACTTGATGTGGTATGGGGTACAGTACCTAACATGGTACGTGATGTGGTATGTGGTATAGTACGTAACATGGTACGTAACATGGTACATGATGTGGTATGTGGTTCAGTACGTAACATGGTACGTAACATGGTACGTAACATGGTACGTGATGTGGTATGTGGTACAGTACATATCATGGTACGTAACATGGTACGTAACATGGTACGTGATGTGGTACGGCACATAACATGGTAAGTGATGTGGTACAGTATGTAATATGGTACGTAACATGGTACGTGATGTGGTACAGTATGTAACATGGTACGTGACATGGTACGTGATGTGGTACGGCACGTAACATGGTACTTGATGTGGTATGGGGTACAGTACGTAACATGGTACGTGATGTGGTACGGCACGTAACATGGTACGTGATGTGGTATGTGGTACAGTATGTAACATGGTATGTAACATGGTACTTGATGTGGTATGTGGTACAATACCTAACATGGTACATGATGTGGTATGTGGTATAGTACGTAACATGGTACGTAACATGGTACATGATGTGGTATGTGGTTCAGTACGTATCATGGTACGTAAAATGGTACGTAACATGGTACGTAACATGGTACGTGATGTGGTACAGTACGTAACATGGTACGTAACATGGTACGTGATGTGGTACGGCACGTAACATGGTAAGTGATGTGGTACAGTATGTAACATGGTACGTAACATGGTACGTGATGTGGTACAGTATGCAACATGGTACGTAACATAGTACGTGATGTGGTACGGCACGTAACATGGTCCATAATGTGGTACAGCACGTAACATGGTACTTCATGTGGTATGGGGTACAGTACGTAACATGGTACGTGATGTGGTACGGCACGTAACATGGTACGTGATGTGGTATGTGGTACAGTATGTAACATGGTACGTGATGTGGTATGTGGTACAGTACGTAACATGGTACGTAACATGGTACGTAACATGGTACGTGATGTGGTACGGCACATAACATGGTACGTGATGTGGTACGTGGTACAGTATGTAACATGGTACGTAACATGGCACGTGATGTGGTATGTGGTACAGTACGTATCATGGTACGTAACATGGTACGTAACATGGTACGTGATGTGGTACGGCACATAACATGGTAAGTGATGTGGTACAGTATGTAATATGGTACGTAACATGGTACGTGATGTGGTACAGTATGTAACATGGTACGTGACATGGTACGTGATGTGGTACGGCACGTAACATGGTACTTGATGTGGTATGGGGTACAGTACGTAACATGGTACGTGATGTGGTACGGCACATAACATTGTACGTGATGTGGTATGTGGTACAGTATGTAACATGGTATGTAACATGGTACTTGATGTGGTATGTGGTACAATACCTAACATGGTACGTGATGTGGTATGTGGTATAGTACGTAACATGGTACGTAACATGGTACATGATGTGGTATGTGGTTCAGTACGTATCATGGTACGTAACATGGTACGTAACATGGTACGTGATGTGGTATGTGGTACAGTACGTATCATGGTACGTAACATGGTACGTAACATGGTACGTGATGTGGTACGGCACATAACATGGTAAGTGATGTGGTACAGTATGTAATATGGTACGTAACATGGTACGTGATGTGGTACAGTATGTAACATGGTACGTGACATGGTACGTGATGTGGTACGGCACGTAACATGGTACTTGATGTGGTATGGGGTACAGTACGTAACATGGTACGTGATGTGGTACGGCACGTAACATTGTACGTGATGTGGTATGTGGTACAGTATGTAACATGGTATGTAACATGGTACTTGATGTGGTATGTGGTACAATACCTAACATGGTACGTGATGTGGTATGTGGTATAGTACGTAACATGGTACGTAACATGGTACATGATGTGGTATGTGGTTCAGTACGTATCATGGTACGTAACATGGTACGTAACATGGTACGTAACATGGTACGTGATGTGGTACAGCACGTAACATGGTAAGTGATGTGGTACAGTATGTAACATGGTACGTAACATGGTACGTGATGTGGTACAGTATGTAACATGGTAAGTAACATAGTACGTGATGTGGTACAGTTTGTAACATGGTACGTAACATAGTACGTGATGTGGTACGGCACGTAACATGGTCCATAATGTGGTATGGGGTACAGTACGTAACATGGTACGTGATGTGGTACGGCACGTAACATGGTACGTGATGTGGTATGTGGTACAGTATGTAACATGGTACATAACATGGTACGTGATGTGGTATGTGGTACAGTATGTAACATGGTACGTAACATGGCACGTGATGTGGCACGGCAAGTAACATGGTACTTGATGTGGTACAGTACGTAACATGGTACGTGATGTGGTATGTGGTACAGTATGTAACATGGTACGTAACATGGTACGTGATGTGGTACGTGGTACAGTATGTAACATGGTATGTAACATGGTACGTGATGTGGTATGTGGTACAGTATGTAACATGGTACGTAACATGGTACGTGATGTGGTACGGCACGTAACATGGTACGTGATGTGGTATGTGGTACAGTATGTAACATGGTACATAACATGGTACGTGATGTGGTATGTGGTACAGTATGTAACATGGTACGTAACATGGCACGTGATGTGGCACGGCAAGTAACATGGTACTTGATGTGGTACAGTACGTAACATGGTACGTGATGTGGTATGTGGTACAGTATGTAACATGGTACGTAACATGGTACGTGATGTGGTACGTGGTACAGTATGTAACATGGTATGTAACATGGTACGTGATGTGGTATGTGGTACAGTATGTAACATGGTACGTAACATGGTACGTGATGTGGTGTGTGGTACAGTACGTAACATGGTACGTAACATGGCACGTGATGTGGCACGGCACGTAACATGGTACGTGATGTGGTACGGAAAGTAACATGGTACGTGATGTGGTATGTGGTACAGTACGTAACATGGTACGTAACATGGTACTTGATGTGGTATGTGGTACAGTACGTAACATGGTACGAAACATGGTACGTGATGTGGTATGTGGTTCAGTACGTATCATGGTATGTAACATGGTACGTAACATGGTACGTGATGTGGTATGTGGTACAGTACGTAACATGGTACGTGATGTGGTACGGCACATAACATGGTAAGTGATGTGGTACAGTATGTAACATGGTACGTAACATGGTACGTGATGTGGTATGTGGTATAGTACGTAACATGGTACGTAACATGGTACGTAACATGGTACGTAACATGGTACGTGATGTGGTATGTGGTACAGTACATATCATGGTACGTAACATGGTACGTAACATGGTACGTGATGTGGTACGGCACATAACATGGTAAGTGATGTGGTACAGTATGTAATATGGTACGTAACATGGTACGTGATGTGGTACAGTATGTAACATGGTACGTGACATGGTACGTGATGTGGTACGGCACGTAACATGGTACTTGATGTGGTATGGGGTACAGTACGTAACATGGTACGTGATGTGGTACGGCACGTAACATGGTACGTGATGTGGTATGTGGTACAGTATGTAACATGGTATGTAACATGGTACTTGATGTGGTATGTGGTACAATACCTAACATGGTACATGATGTGGTATGTGGTATAGTACGTAACATGGTACGTAACATGGTACATGATGTGGTATGTGGTTCAGTACGTATCATGGTACGTAAAATGGTACGTAACATGGTACGTAACATGGTACGTGATGTGGTACAGTACGTAACATGGTACGTAACATGGTACGTGATGTGGTACGGCACGTAACATGGTAAGTGATGTGGTACAGTATGTAACATGGTACGTAACATGGTACGTGATGTGGTACAGTATGCAACATGGTACGTAACATAGTACGTGATGTGGTACGGCACGTAACATGGTCCATAATGTGGTACAGCACGTAACATGGTACTTCATGTGGTATGGGGTACAGTACGTAACATGGTACGTGATGTGGTACGGCACGTAACATGGTACGTGATGTGGTATGTGGTACAGTATGTAACATGGTACGTGATGTGGTATGTGGTACAGTACGTAACATGGTACGTAACATGGTACGTAACATGGTACGTGATGTGGTACGTGGTACAGTATGTAACATGGTATGTAACATGGTACGTGATGTGGTATGTGGTACAGTATGTAACATGGTACGTAACATGGTACGTGATGTGGTATGTGGTACAGTATGTAACATGGTACGTAACATGGCACGTGATGTGGTATGTGGTACAGTACGTATCATGGTACGTAACATGGTACGTAACATGGTACGTGATGTGGTACGGCACATAACATGGTAAGTGATGTGGTACAGTATGTAATATGGTACGTAACATGGTACGTGATGTGGTACAGTATGTAACATGGTACGTGACATGGTACGTGATGTGGTACGGCACGTAACATGGTACTTGATGTGGTATGGGGTACAGTACGTAACATGGTACGTGATGTGGTACGGCACATAACATTGTACGTGATGTGGTATGTGGTACAGTATGTAACATGGTATGTAACATGGTACTTGATGTGGTATGTGGTACAATACCTAACATGGTACGTGATGTGGTATGTGGTATAGTACGTAACATGGTACGTAACATGGTACATGATGTGGTATGTGGTTCAGTACGTATCATGGTACGTAACATGGTACGTAACATGGTACGTGATGTGGTATGTGGTACAGTACGTATCATGGTACGTAACATGGTACGTAACATGGTACGTGATGTGGTACGGCACATAACATGGTAAGTGATGTGGTACAGTATGTAATATGGTACGTAACATGGTACGTGATGTGGTACAGTATGTAACATGGTACGTGACATGGTACGTGATGTGGTACGGCACGTAACATGGTACTTGATGTGGTATGGGGTACAGTACGTAACATGGTACGTGATGTGGTACGGCACGTAACATTGTACGTGATGTGGTATGTGGTACAGTATGTAACATGGTATGTAACATGGTACTTGATGTGGTATGTGGTACAATACCTAACATGGTACGTGATGTGGTATGTGGTATAGTACGTAACATGGTACGTAACATGGTACATGATGTGGTATGTGGTTCAGTACGTATCATGGTACGTAACATGGTACGTAACATGGTACGTAACATGGTACGTGATGTGGTACAGCACGTAACATGGTAAGTGATGTGGTACAGTATGTAACATGGTACGTAACATGGTACGTGATGTGGTACAGTATGTAACATGGTAAGTAACATAGTACGTGATGTGGTACAGTTTGTAACATGGTACGTAACATAGTACGTGATGTGGTACGGCACGTAACATGGTCCATAATGTGGTATGGGGTACAGTACGTAACATGGTACGTGATGTGGTACGGCACGTAACATGGTACGTGATGTGGTATGTGGTACAGTATGTAACATGGTACATAACATGGTACGTGATGTGGTATGTGGTACAGTATGTAACATGGTACGTAACATGGCACGTGATGTGGCACGGCAAGTAACATGGTACTTGATGTGGTACAGTACGTAACATGGTACGTGATGTGGTATGTGGTACAGTATGTAACATGGTACGTAACATGGTACGTGATGTGGTACGTGGTACAGTATGTAACATGGTATGTAACATGGTACGTGATGTGGTATGTGGTACAGTATGTAACATGGTACGTAACATGGTACGTGATGTGGTGTGTGGTACAGTACGTAACATGGTACGTAACATGGCACGTGATGTGGCACGGCACGTAACATGGTACGTGATGTGGTACGGAAAGTAACATGGTACGTGATGTGGTATGTGGTACAGTACGTAACATGGTACGTAACATGGTACTTGATGTGGTATGTGGTACAGTACGTAACATGGTACGAAACATGGTACGTGATGTGGTATGTGGTTCAGTACGTATCATGGTATGTAACATGGTACGTAACATGGTACGTGATGTGGTATGTGGTACAGTACGTAACATGGTACGTGATGTGGTACGGCACATAACATGGTAAGTGATGTGGTACAGTATGTAACATGGTACGTAACATGGTACGTGATGTGGTATGTGGTACAATACGTAACATGGTACGAAACATGGTACGTGATGTGGTATGTGGTTCAGTACGTATCATGGTACCTAACATGGTACGTAACATGGTACGTAACATGGTATGTGATGTGGTTTGTGGTACAGTACGTAACATGGTACGTAACATGGTACGTAACATGGTACGTAACATGGTACGTGATGTGGTACGGCACATAACATGGTAAGTGATGTGGTAAAGTATGTAATATGGTACGTAACATGGTACGTGATGTGGTACAGTATGTAACATGCTACGTAACATGGTACGTGATGTGGTACGGCACGTAACATGGTACGTGATGTGGTATGTGGTACAGTATGTAACATGGTATGTAACATGGTACTTGATGTGGTATGTGGTACAATACCTAACATGGTACATGATGTGGTATGTGGTATAGTACGTAACATGGTACGTAACATGGTACATGATGTGGTATGTGGTTCAGTACGTATCATGGTACGTAACATGGTACGTAACATGGTACGTAACATGGTACGTGATGTGGTACAGTACGTAACATGGTACGTAACATGGTACGTGATGTGGTACGGCACGTAACATGGTAAGTGATGTGGTACAGTATGTAACATGGTACGTAACATGGTACGTGATGTGGTACAGTATGCAACATGGTACGTAACATAGTACGTGATGTGGTACGGCACGTAACATGGTCCATAATGTGGTACAGCACGTAACATGGTACTTCATGTGGTATGGGGTACAGTACGTAACATGGTACGTGATGTGGTACGGCACGTAACATGGTACGTGATGTGGTATGTGGTACAGTATGTAACATGGTACGTGATGTGGTATGTGGTACAGTACGTAACATGGTACGTAACATGGTACGTAACATGGTACGTGATGTGGTACGGCACATAACATGGTACGTGATGTGGTACGTGGTACAGTATGTAACATGGTACGTAACATGGCACGTGATGTAGTACGTGGTACAGTATGTAACATGGTACGTAACATGGTACGTGATGTGGTACAGCACGTAACATGGTAAGTGATGTGGTACAGTATGTAACATGGTACGTAACATGGTACGTGATGTGGTACAGTATGTAACATGGTAAGTAACATAGTACGTGATGTGGTACAGTTTGTAACATGGTACGTAACATAGTACGTGATGTGGTACGGCACGTAACATGGTCCATAATGTGGTATGGGGTACAGTACGTAACATGGTACGTGATGTGGTACGGCACGTAACATGGTACGTGATGTGGTATGTGGTACAGTATGTAACATGGTACATAACATGGTACGTGATGTGGTATGTGGTACAGTATGTAACATGGTACGTAACATGGCACGTGATGTGGCACGGCAAGTAACATGGTACTTGATGTGGTACAGTACGTAACATGGTACGTGATGTGGTATGTGGTACAGTATGTAACATGGTACGTAACATGGTACGTGATGTGGTACGTGGTACAGTATGTAACATGGTATGTAACATGGTACGTGATGTGGTATGTGGTACAGTATGTAACATGGTACGTAACATGGTACGTGATGTGGTGTGTGGTACAGTACGTAACATGGTACGTAACATGGCACGTGATGTGGCACGGCACGTAACATGGTACGTGATGTGGTACGGAAAGTAACATGGTACGTGATGTGGTATGTGGTACAGTACGTAACATGGTACGTAACATGGTACTTGATGTGGTATGTGGTATGTGGTACAGTACGTAACATGGTACGTGATGTGGTATGTGGTACAGTACGTAACATGGTACGTGATGTGGTACAGCACATAACATGGTAAGTGATGTGGTACAGTATGTAACATGGTACGTAACATGGTACGTGATGTGGTATGTGGTACAATACGTAACATGGTACGAAACATGGTACGTGATGTGGTATGTGGTTCAGTACGTATCATGGTACCTAACATGGTACGTAACATGGTATGTGATGTGGTTTGTGGTACAGTACGTAACATGGTACGTAACATGGTACGTAACATGGTACGTGATGTGGTACGGCACATAACATGGTAAGTGATGTGGTAAAGTATGTAATATGGTACGTAACATGGTACGTGATGTGGTACAGTATGTAACATGCTACGTAACATGGTACGTGATGTGGTACGGCACGTAACATGGTACTTGATGTGGTATGGGGTACAGTACGTAACATGGTACGTGATGTGGTATGTGGTACAGTATGTAACATGGTATGTAACATGGTACTTGATGTGGTATGTGGTACAATACCTAACATGGTACGTGATGTGGTATGTGGTATAGTACGTAACATGGTACTTAACATGGTACATGATGTGGTATGTGGTTCAGTACGTATCATGGTACGTAACATGGTACGTAACATGGTACGTAACATGGTACGTGATGTGGTATGTGGTACAGTACGTGTCATGGTACGTAACATGGTACGTGATGTGGTACAGTATGTAATATGGTACGTAACATGGTACGTGATGTGGTACAGTATGTAACATGCTACGTAACATGGTACGTGATGTGGTACGGCACGTAACATGGTACTTGATGTGGTATGGGGTACAGTACCTAACATGGTACGTGATGTGGTATGTGGTATAGTACGTAACATGGTACGTAACATGGTACATGATGTGGTATGTGGTTCAGTACGTAACATGGTACCTAACATGGTACGTAACATGGTACGTGATGTGGTATGTGGTACAGTACATATCATGGTACGTAACATGGTACGTAACATGGTACGTGATGTGGTACGGCACATAACATGGTAAGTGATGTGGTACAGTATGTAATATGGTACGTAACATGGTACGTGATGTGGTACAGTATGTAACATGGTACGTGACATGGTACGTGATGTGGTACGGCACGTAACATGGTACTTGATGTGGTATGGGGTACAGTACGTAACATGGTACGTGATGTGGTATGTGGTACAGTATGTAACATGGTATGTAACATGGTACTTGATGTGGTATGTGGTACAATACCTAACATGGTACGTGATGTGGTATGTGGTATAGTACGTAACATGGTACTTAACATGGTACATGATGTGGTATGTGGTTCAGTACGTATCATGGTACGTAACATGGTACGTAACATGGTACGTAACATGGTACGTGATGTGGTATGTGGTACAGTACGTGTCATGGTACGTAACATGGTACGTGATGTGGTACAGTATGTAATATGGTACGTAACATGGTACGTGATGTGGTACAGTATGTAACATGCTACGTAACATGGTACGTGATGTGGTACGGCACGTAACATGGTACTTGATGTGGTATGGGGTACAGTACCTAACATGGTACGTGATGTGGTATGTGGTATAGTACGTAACATGGTACGTAACATGGTACATGATGTGGTATGTGGTTCAGTACGTAACATGGTACCTAACATGGTACGTAACATGGTACGTGATGTGGTATGTGGTACAGTACATATCATGGTACGTAACATGGTACGTAACATGGTACGTGATGTGGTACAGTATGTAACATGGTACGTGACATGGTACGTGATGTGGTACGGCACGTAACATGGTACTTGATGTGGTATGGGGTACAGTACGTAACATGGTACGTGATGTGGTATGTGGTACAGTATGTAACATGGTATGTAACATGGTACTTGATGTGGTATGTGGTACAATACCTAACATGGTACGTGATGTGGTATGTGGTATAGTACGTAACATGGTACTTAACATGGTACATGATGTGGTATGTGGTTCAGTACGTATCATGGTACGTAACATGGTACGTAACATGGTACGTAACATGGTACGTGATGTGGTATGTGGTACAGTACGTGTCATGGTACGTAACATGGTACGTGATGTGGTACAGTATGTAATATGGTACGTAACATGGTACGTGATGTGGTACAGTATGTAACATGCTACGTAACATGGTACGTGATGTGGTACGGCACGTAACATGGTACTTGATGTGGTATGGGGTACAGTACCTAACATGGTACGTGATGTGGTATGTGGTATAGTACGTAACATGGTACGTAACATGGTACATGATGTGGTATGTGGTTCAGTACGTAACATGGTACCTAACATGGTACGTAACATGGTACGTGATGTGGTATGTGGTACAGTACATATCATGGTACGTAACATGGTACGTAACATGGTACGTGATGTGGTACGGCACATAACATGGTAAGTGATGTGGTACAGTATGTAATATGGTACGTAACATGGTACGTGATGTGGTACAGTATGTAACATGGTACGTGACATGGTACGTGATGTGGTACGGCACGTAACATGGTACTTGATGTGGTATGGGGTACAGTACGTAACATGGTACGTGATGTGGTACGGCACGTAACATTGTACGTGATGTGGTATGTGGTACAGTATGTAACATGGTATGTAACATGGTACTTGATGTGGTATGTGGTACAATACCTAACATGGTACATGATGTGGTATGTGGTATAGTACGTAACATGGTACGTAACATGGTACATGATGTGGTATGTGGTTCAGTACGTATCATGGTACGTAACATGGTACGTAACATGGTACGTAACATGGTACGTGATGTGGTACAGTACGTAACATGGTACGTAACATGGTACGTGATGTGGTACGGCACGTAACATGGTAAGTGATGTGGTACAGTATGTAACATGGTACGTAACATGGTACGTGATGTGGTACAGTATGCAACATGGTACGTAACATAGTACGTGATGTGGTACGGCACGTAACATGGTCCATAATGTGGTACAGCACGTAACATGGTACTTCATGTGGTATGGGGTACAGTACGTAACATGGTACGTGATGTGGTACGGCACGTAACATGGTACGTGATGTGGTATGTGGTACAGTATGTAACATGGTACGTGATGTGGTATGTGGTACAGTACGTAACATGGTACGTAACATGGTACGTGATGTGGTACGGCACATAACATGGCACGTGATGTAGTACGTGGTACAGTATGTAACATGGTACGTAACATGGCACGTGAAGTGGCACGGCACGTAACATGGTACGTGATGTGGTACGGCAAGTAACCTGGTACGTGATGTGGTACAGTACGTAACCTGGTACGTGATGTGGTACATGATGTGGTATGTGGTACAGTATGTAACATGGTATGTAACATGGTACGTGATGTGGTATGTGGTACAGTATGTAACATGGTATGTAACATGGTACGTAATGCGATACGTGATGCGGTATGTGATGCGGTACGTGATGCGGTACGTAATACGGTACGTGAAGCGGTAAATGCCGCGTTACGTGATACGGTACGTGATGCGGTACGTGAAGCAGTACGTGATGCGGTACGTGATGCGGTATGTGAAGCAGTACGTGATGCGGTACGTGATGCGGTATGTGACGCGGTACGTGAAGCAGTACGTGATACGGTACGTAATGCGGTACGTCATGCGATACGTGATGCAGTATGTGATACGGTACGTGATGCGGTACATGAAGCAGTACGTGATACGGTACGTGATGCGGTACGTGCTGCGTCAATTGATACGGCACGTGAAGCGGTACGTGATATGGTAAGTGAAGAGGCTGCTGCCAAGCCAACAATGTGGGACTCAGACCTTCATGTTTTTGTACGTTAGGCAGCAGAAACGTCAGCTGATCTTCTCTCAGGGGAAAAAGTCATGGATGGAAATGAGTTGCCTGCTGGAGGTCCGAGCCCTCGCTGGGGTCTCGTCCTCTTGTGAAGACTTCACAAGAACCAACGTTTTTACAACAAAATGATGCAAAAACGATTAATGGTTTTTAATGGAACCATTTCGTCGTCCATTGTCCCACTGCGTCAGGCTTCCATTTTACCTTCATTGTCACGTCAACACAGGTAGACGGAAACAGGAAAAAGTCCACTTGTTATTTATACCTGAACTGGACCAGACTAGGACATATTCAGTTCTCTTTTGCTGCTTTTTGCTGAAAATGTTTTCAACAACTTCGACTGTGTTTGACGTGAAATAAACCAGAGAGAAAAGGCAAAGTGCAGAACGCGGCGCCACGCTGCCGTGAAGGCGGAAACCAACACAAGGTGGAAAACAGTTTGTTCAGTTATGCTGAGTCAGCGTGACTGAGACCATCAGACGGCGCACCTGATTGTGTGTTCTTCATGTAAAGATTTAAAGATCACGAAGGTGCTGATCCTTCAGTTTGGTCCTGATCTAAACGTCCCCAGACAGACAGACATCCGTCTGTGTCAGTGAGCCAGATGAAAATAAACTCTCCAACCTGCCTCCGGACAGCCCGGTAGTAATCCTCGCCGTCCCAGTAGACACCTGTCCCGACCAGCAGCCCACAGGCCCGCTGGCTCCAGCACCACATAACGGCTCTCTCAGAACCAGACCTGACATGTGGGGCTCCAGATGATCCTGGAACATAACGCGTAGACACCGCCACTCCCAAGTTCCCACTCCCCTCATCAGATTGGATGAACGCCGGCGGACGCTCGGGCTCATGTGTGTTGACTTTACCAGCTGAGTCAACAACACAAAGAACAACACGAGGAAAACATTAAACTCTTCTTGGGGGGGGGGGGGGGGGTCCCTCCATCTCTGCCAGAGGTGAAGTGAAACGTCACGGTCGTCGTGTCAAACAACCACAACAAGGTGGCTGCAGTGGCGTGGCAGTTTGACACACTGCAGATTCACTGTCTGCCTCACATTCCTGTTTAGCAGCGATAGTGACTGGAAGGGACGATAGTGACTGGAAGGGACGATAGTGACTGGAAGGGACGATAGTGACTGGAAGGGACGATAGTGACTGGAAGGGAAGAACACGCTCATGTTTCTCCAGTTAAACCACTTGGAGATTTTTATGGTTGACTTGTAGAGACTGAATCCTTTTAATCCCAGTCAGCACATAGACACGATGTTTCCATGGAGACATGATGTTTCCATGGAGACGTGATGTTTCCATGGAGACGTGATGTCTCCATGGAGACGTGTTGTTTCCATGGAGACGTGATGTTTCCATGTAGACGTGATGTTTCCATGGAGACGTGATGTTTCCATGGAGACGTGATGTTTCCATGCAGACGTGATGTTTCCATGCAGACGTGATGTTTCCATGCAGACGTGATGTTTCCATGGAGACGTGATGTTTCCATGGAGACGTGATGTTTCCATGTAGACGTGATGTCTCCATGGAGACGTGTTGTTTCCATGGAGACGTGATGTTTCCATGTAGACGTGATGTTTCCATGTAGACGTGATGTTTCCATGCAGACGTTATGTTTCCATGCAGACGTGATGTTTCCATGTAGACGTGATGTTTCCATGTAGACGTGATGTTTCCATGTAGACGTGATGTTTCCATGGAGACGTGATGTTTCCATGGAGACGTGATGTTTCCATGCAGACGTGATGTTTCCATGCAGACGTGATGTTTCCATGCAGACGTGATGTTTCCATGTAGACGTGATGTTTCCATGTAGACGTGATGTTTCCATGCAGACGTTATGTTTCCATGTAGACGTTATGTTTCCATGTAGACGTGATGTTTCCATGTAGACGTGATGTTTCCATGGAGACGTGATGTTTCCATGGAGACGTGATGTTTCCATGCAGACGTGATGTTTCCATGCAGACGTGATGTTTCCATGCAGACGTGATGTTTCCATGCAGACGTGATGTTTCCATGCAGACGTGATGTTTCCATGTAGACGTGATGTTTCCATGTAGACGTGATGTTTCCATGTAGACGTGATGTTTGCAGCCTTTCTCGTCAGATTATGAGGCTAAAATTATGTAAAATAAATGTATAAATAAACCCTTTGATAACCCTTCATCAGGACCTGGATTGCCTTTTTCCCTTTTTTTATCCTCAGAGATGAATGGGATGTAATTACTATATCTGATCTCTCCTCCACAGGAACAGTTTGAACACAAAGCTTCCAGACAGTCCTGCAGGTCTGAAGAGCCTCTAACAGCCTTCAGATTTATTCCCTGCAGTTATTACAGCCAACAGAGCCAATCAGGAGCTCCTCTGAGGTCCTGACATTTAAACAACTCTCTCACACCAACTGCAGCTCAGATCTGAGACAACCTGACAACCGTCTGCAAGCCTGACAACACACTGTCAGAGGGATTGTTCTGCATTTTAGAGCAACTGATCCATTTCATCATAAGTTTAATCTTGTTATGATGTCCAGGTGTACCTGCCTGTCGCCCAGTGATTGCTGGGACAGACTCCAGCTTCAGCACAACGCTGAACTGGACTAAACAGTTAAGAAAATGAATGAATGAAATTCAACCTTTCCTTTCAGTCGTCCAGACCTTGCTGGAATGTTTGCAGTCATTATTCTGTGACTGCAAGCTGAGAGGTGATTGGTTGTTGTTATTTGTTCGATGACAAAACTGGTCATCTATTCCAAAATGTGCAAATGTGGCATTACAACTAGAGAATGCAACTTCAGTTACATGTTCATTTATGGTTCTGCATCCAGAGCTGGATGCTCCCTCTCCTCTTTAGTCTGCAGGACACGCCGTCCATGCTGTCCACAAACAATTCCACATCTTCATCCAGGTTTCCACTCAGAACATTTTAAATGAGCTTTGATCCAGAGAAGACGGCGTGTTTCTGGATCCTCTTCACATATGATGGAGCTTTAACCTGCATGTGTGGATTTCAGCCTGAACTGGGTTCACACTGGTTTCTGGAAGCTTCCTGAGTCCATGCACTGGTTTCCAGTAGAGAACCATGTTATAATGCAGAACATCACCAGCATCCAGCCTGGTCCCAGAATACAGAGATTCCTTCTGATTCTCTGAATCTGCAGATGGAGGATCTTCAGTCTGTGGAACATTTTCCACAACTTTTAGATCCAGTTTGTGTCCGATTGGTGACGCTCCGTCCGTCTTTCCATTTGAGAGACTCTGAAATGCTCCTTTTACAACCAGTCATGTTACTGCCTGTTGCCAGTTAAACCAGGTCTGCATCACACACCAAGGAACCAGGATGTGTTGATGAGAAATGGGCTACTGGAACACGAATAGACAACACTGGACACAAGAAGCTAATAAGGCTACTATGCCTGTAACCCTAGTGAGCGGGGCTACATGAAGAGGCTGTGGGACATTTGGATACTTTGATACCCACAGTCCACAATGACACCAAAACACCTAGTAGCACAATGTTCCAACTTATGCAAACAGCAGCTGCTATCACAGTTGGAGATTGAAAAGACACAACACACTAATACTGAAAGGGAGACCACTGGGGGGGGGGGGGGGGCGGGAGGTATGGGGGAGATAATATCAACTCCCCCATCAAGACTGGGTACCAAGCCCCAGATATAGAGATAAGTGAGGGAATAATCAGAGACAGCATCAGAGCTAAGATGAGAGTGAGGCCCCCCTCAGCACCCACTGGTGATGAACTGCCAGAAAGCCTTCTAACTGGGGTGAATGCACCAATAAGTACAACCCCTACCACAACCATGACTGAAACCAATGAGCTGATATACAGCAACAGTGATCCAGGAGAAGCTTGGCCAACATAACATCAAGGCAAGAAGGAGGCACCATGGAGGAGGAGGTTAGAAACCAGGATCAAGGCAACTCGAAGGGAAGTTAGTCAACTGTCAGAACTCCAGAAGGGCACAACCATGAAGAGGGCGCCAGAGTAGTACAGCCAGATGTCCATACCTGAGGCCCTGGAAACCGCCAAACAAAGACTCCAACCATTGGCTGTGTTACTGAAGAGATACAGAGAAGTTGAGGCCAGAAGAATAAACTGGCTGTTCTCAACTAACCCAGCTAAAGTGTACTCCCAGTGGCAGGGTAGTACTACACAAGCTGACCCACCAAGGCTGGAGATAGAACAATACTGGAAAGGCATGTGGGAGAAGGAGGCATCACATAACAGTGAAGCACAGTGGTTAAAAGACATCAGAGCAGACCACAGCTCCCTCCCTGAACAAGATCCAGTTACCATCATGGTGGCAGATATCCAAAATGGCTGACCAAGGGACGAACAGTCCTAATACTGAAAGACTCCCACAAGGAATCAGTCCCATCCAACTACTGACCAATAACCTGCCTCTCCACGACATGGAAGCTCCTGTCAGGCATTATAGTGGCTAAGGTAAGTGGGCACATGGATCAATACATGGCGGAGACACAGAAAGGCATTGGCAGAAGAACCAGAGGAGCCAGACATCAGCTGCTGGTTGACAGAACAGTCGCACGAGACTGTAAAACCAGACAGACAAACCTGTGCACCGCCTGGATCGACTACCGAAAAGTCTACGACTCAATGCCACACACATGGATCCTGGAATGTCTGAAGCTGTACGAGATCAACGGCAACATAAGGACCTTCGTTGCAAACTCAATGAGGCTGTAGCAGACCACCCTGGAGGCCAACTTCAAGCTAATTGTACAAGTCTCCATCAAATGTGGCATGTATCAAGGAGAAGCCCTGTCCCTGCTGCTGTTCTGTATAGGCCTGAACCCCCTCAGCCAGCTAATCAACAAGACTGGCTATGGAGACCGACTCAGGAATGGAACCACCATCAGCCACCTCCTGTACATGGATGACATCAAGCTGTACGCTAAGAGTGAGCGGGACATCGACTCACTGATCCACACCACCAGGATCTACAGCAGGGACATCGGAATGTCATTCAGACTGGAGAAATGTGGGCGGATGATAACAAAGAGAGGGAAGGTAATCTATACGGAGGGCATTGCACTCCCAGAGGGCAGGAAAACAGATGTGGAGGAAAGCTACAAGTACCTGGGAATACCACAGGCAAATGGTAACCATGAAGAAGCCACAAGGAAAGCTGCCACAGCTACATACCTGCAGCGACTGAGGCAAGTACGGAGAAGACAGCTCAATGGCAAGAACAAGATCCGGGCAATTAACAGCTATTGGGAGTGATCTGATACCCTGCTGGGATAATAAGCTGGCAAAAGGGGCAGCTGTACCTCAGGAAGAAGAGCAGTCGTCCTTCAACTGGAAAGTTGGGAGGTCGATTCCAGGCTTCCCCTGACTAAATGCTAAAGTGTCCTGGGGCAAGACACTGAACCCCAAACTGCCCTCCGATGTGCTTATCGGGGTATGAGTGTGTTGTATGAGTGTGTGAGTGAATGGGTGAATGTGACAAGTAGTGTAAAGCGCTTTGAGTGGTCTGCATGACTAGAAAAGCGCTATAGAAGTACAAGTTCATTTACCAAAGGAGGAAGCTCAGAGCTCAGATGTTAAAACACAGAAGCTGCTCACCATGCATGGAGGGTTCCACCCCAAGTCCAGTGTCCTTACATATGTCTATGTTTGTGTGTGTTATATATGTTGGTTAATAAAACCCTCCTCCTAAACTCTCTCATCACTGCCAGCCGGAGGATTCTTGCTGTTACACTGGAAGTTTGAATGTAAAACTGTCTGTTTGGGGGGGGTCTGTTAGCAGACTTCCATTTGTGTACTTTCTGCGAACGCTGAAGCTTGAGAAAATGTGGTCGCTGTTCTTCTGGGAGTGTTTCTCCCATTCAAAGTTAAACAGCATAAATAAACGATGAGCAGAGAAATGTGCATCTTAACCGTTACCTCCGTCAGTCTGCAGCTGGACTAATGTGTGGGAAACATTAGACGGCTTTAAGCCTCTGGGCGCTTCGCCGTGTCCAGCTGTACGCCTGCATGTGCACACACACACGGTCACATCCAAAGCTGGACATAAGTTTCCCAAAAGCATGTTGGAAAATATGTCACGGTCTGACAAGACCAAGATGGAACTTTCTGGAATCAGGGTTCCTACAGGATCCTGAAGCGTCTAAAAGTCTGAACGTAAAAAGTGTAAAAACGTTGTGTCTTTGTCTTTTCATTCCAGATGTGGCTTTGCTGTGATCCAGTGTGGAAAACTTGAACTTTCTATGTGCCGTTAGCTCATAGTTCCCACTTCATCCACGAAAAGTGAACCAATAGTCATCTGTTGCCCATGCTTTCAACGGAAAACGTGCAGAAAGAGCCTGCGTGCGAAAACAAAACAAAGGTAAGGTGGGGGTTAGGGGGTCGAAAAACATGGTGGTTTAAGTCTGAACAATAAAAATATCAAGATTTTCTCAACATGTGAAGAAAAACTATGTTTTTTTGTGTTTATCCTGAGACATGAATCTTCCATAAACTCCACCTCTTTATCTTGGTTTGACACCAGACAAGAATTTAGGTCACGTTAAACATGAGCAGGTGTGGAGGCCGACACACAGAAAGCCAGCAGGTAAACAGCTTAGCATACGCCACATCTCATATGTCTGTCTTATAACCATCCATAACCACCAAACGTCTCCAGGCAACCAGAACACGATAATCTCCTTCACAGCAAGTGCCTTAAATGCCAGAAGCTGTAGTTCCCCCCACCATCCACTGGGGGCTCCACAACAGCAGAACTGCTCCATACACTCCCATGTTAAACAGACCAACTTCATAGCAGAAATACAGCAGGAATAAACATGTTTACAGCAAAAATAAACACGTTTACAACAGGAATAAACATGTTTACAGTAGAAATAAACATGTTTACAGCAGGAATAAACATGTTTACAGCAGGAATAAACACGTTTACAGCAGACATAAACACGTTTACAGCAGAAATAAACACGTTTACAACAGAAATAAACACGTTTACAGCAGAAGAAGTGAGTTGTGGTGGTCCAGTCTAGAGAAGATGAAAGCATGAATGACCCTTTCCTGGACTTCATGAGGAAGATGAGGCTTCACTCTACTGATGAGCCTCAGATGATAGAAACCAGACTGGACCACTGCACTGACCTGCCTGTCAGGAGTTAAAATCAAAATCAACGAAAAGCCCAAGATGTTTAATAAACGTATGATTAAAGAGTCCAGAGATCCGACAGCACGGCTGCATCCAGCCAGCAGCTCAGTTTTCCCAAAAATCTTTACTTCAGTTTTATTCTTATTTCTGCAGAGGAAGTTTAGCTCCATGTTCTCATGTCCCTCAAACAGTTCTGCAGATTCTCCACACAACAGGCTCCAACAGACTTTAAAGGAAAATAAATCTGAATGTCATCAGCGTAACAATGAAATGACACATTATATTTTATGAAGATGGACCCCAGAGGAAGTAAATATAGAGAAAACAGGATGGGACCTAGGATGGAGCCTTGAGGTACTCCATGTTTAAGTGCTGCTTTTGGAGAAGAGAACTGCCCAACATGGAAACTCCTGTTATGGGACTTAAACCATGTGAGTACCATACCGTTTAGACCTACAGACTGCTGCAGGCGTGACAACAGAACATCATGATCTACTGTGTGGAAAGCAGCAGGAAGATCAGGAAGAATTAAAACAGCAGAAGCTCCAGAATCAGCTGTTAAAAGCAAATCATTGCAGACCTAAGAAGAGCCGTCTCAGTGCTGGGACAAGACCTGAAACTTCTCCTGAAGGCCGTGCAGGTCAAGGTGTTCCTGTAAACCACCTTCTCTAAAGTCTTAGAAACGGCAGCTAAGAAACTGGCGTGTAGTTTGAGAGAACATCAGGATCCAAGTTGTTTTTAAGAAGAGATGCAGAGCAGCATTAAAGCATCGGGAACACAACCTGAGAGAAGCATTAATCAAGCCGACGTCTCCACGGAAATGTTTAAAATGTCTGTTTATCTGCATCAGTCCTGCGGTGCAAACACCTCTAATGTGTTACACATTTATCTGCAGCAGTGGTTTCATTTGGCCTTCCAGCTAAAAGTCTCACATCTATGTGATAAATGTTTATATTTACAGTAATCAGGCGACGCTCAGTGTGAGGGCCACTACTTTATAACATCTATATTAAATGTAGGATAGGATCAATAAGTTTAGTATTTGTTGCCTCTGCTTTCCAACATGGTGGCGCAGTGGTTAGCAAGAAGATCGATGGTTTGAGCCTTGGCTACCGGAGGTTTGAACAGTTTCTCTCCGTCTTCCACCACAAGATGATTCACTGCTGTGGTTTGTTTACTATATGAACTACCTGTTCTAAATGAACATCATCATCATCATCTCTAAACTGAGATGAAGTCAAAGACACCCGGCAGCAGAGATGCAGCCTATCATATCGCATGTTGTGCTTCGCCACAACGGCAGCGCGTCATTCAGGTGGATGATCAGGACAAATGTTCCGAATGGGAGCAGAAACACCAGAGAGGTCTTATCTAAAACAAACATTTTAAAAGAAAACTGATGAAAACTGTCAAATCGGATCAGCTGGAGGCGCCGCAGCCACTATATCTGATGCTCGCAATGAAACCAGCGGCAACAAATGTGAATCAAGTGTTTGCACACAGCAGAGTGATGATGATGCGTCTGCACCCCAGCGTCGGCGTCAGTGTGAGGATTTAATAACCAGCCGGGGAAAACTCAGACGACAGCGTGGCATCGTTCCAGACATGATCAAACATGCCAACATTTCATAGGGCAGAGCCTCATCTGCAGGGAGGCGGTGGCCCTGCCGCGCTCACATCCATAATGCAGCCAACGTTCCAGCCCGGCGTTCTTCAGGTACGCCGAATAAAAGATACGGAAAGCAGGTGAACAGAGACGCAGCCAGAGGCAACGGCAGACACAACAAACCTGCAGGCAAAGTAAAGTCCTTCATGAGCCACAAACACATTCACATTAAAAAGCAGCATCTCTGTGGCGCGTCAAGACTCTTGGAGCTCACCAGGTCATCCAGGATGGTGACGGGGAAGTCCAACATGCACATCCTGACGGGCTGAGCGAGGGCTCTGTGCAGGCTGAACAGCGACTTGGCTTCCATGCTGCGTGTTGAAACGCCTCCGAGCTGCAGTGCTGCCGCTTGCAACAAACAGACGGCAACAAACCCGCTTGCAACAAACAGACGGCAACAAACCCGCTTGCAACAAACAGACGGCAACAAACCCGCTTGCAACAAACAGACGGCAACAAACCCGCTTGCAACAAACAGACGGCAACAAACCCGCTTGCAACAAACAGATGGCAACAAACCCACTTGCAACAAACAGATGGCAACAAACCCACTTGCAACAAACAGACGGCAACAAACCCGCTTGCAACAAACAGATGGCAACAAACCCACTTGCAACAAACAGATGGCAACAAACCCACTTGCAACAAACAGATGGCAACAAACCCACTTGCAACAAACAGACGGCAACAAACCCACTTGCAACAAACAGACGGCAACAAACCCGCTTGCAACAAACAGATGGCAACAAACCCACTTGCAACAAACAGATGGCAACAAACCCACTTGCAACAAACAGACGGCAACAAACCCGCTTGCAACAAACAGATGGCAACAAACCCACTTGCAACAAACAGACGGCAACAAACCCGCTTGCAACAAACAGATGGCAACAAACCCACTTGCAACAAACAGATGGCAACAAACCCACTTGCAACAAACAGACGGCAACAAACCCGCTTGCAACAAACAGATGGCAACAAACCCACTTGCAACAAACAGACGGCAACAAACCCGCTTGCAACAAACAGATGGCAACAAACCCACTTGCAACAAACAGACGGCAACAAACCCGCTTGCAACAAACAGATGGCAACAAACCCACTTGCAACAAACAGACGGCAACAAACCCGCTTGCAACAAACAGATGGCAACAAACCCACTTGCAACAAACAGACGGCAACAAACCCGCTTGCAACAAACAGATGGCAACAAACCCGCTTGCAACAAACAGACGGCAACAAACCCGCTTGCAACAAACAGATGGCAACAAACCCACTTGCAACAAACAGACGGCAACAAACCCGCTTGCAACAAACAGATGGCAACAAACCCACTTGCAACAAACAGACGGCAACAAACCCGCTTGCAACAAACAGATGGCAACAAACCCACTTGCAACAAACAGACGGCAACAAACCCGCTTGCAACAAACAGATGGCAACAAACCCACTTGCAACAAACAGACGGCAACAAACCCGCTTGCAACAAACAGATGGCAACAAACCCGCTTGCAACAAACAGACGGCAACAAACCCGCTTGCAACAAACAGATGGCAACAAACCCGCTTGCAACAAACAGACAGCAACAAACCCGCTTGCAACAAACAGACGGCAACAAACCCGCTTGCAACAAACAGACGGCAACAAACCCGCTTGCAACAAACAGACGGCAACAAACCCGCTTGCAACAAACAGACGGCAACAAACCCGCTTGCAACAAACAGACGGCAACAAACCCGCTTGCAACAAACAGACGGCAACAAACCCGCTTGCAACAAACAGACGGCAACAAACCCACTTGCAACAAACAGACGGCAACAAACCCACTTGCGACAAACAGACGGCAACAAACCCACTTGCAACAAACAGACGGCAACAAACCCACTTGCAACAAACAGACGGCAACAAACCCACTTGCGACAAACAGACGGCAACAAACCCACTTGCAACAAACAGACGGCAACAAACCCACTTGCAACAAACAGACGGCAACAAAACAAAAAGAAAAAGCAAAAGGAGGAACTGTGTTGACGGATCAGTCTCAGAGGAAAGAAAGGGAACACATCCTGCTGTTCCCATCCACCAACAACATCCCCCCCCCCCCCCAACCCCCCCCCCCCCCGCCTTCTTCTTTCAGCTGCTGCTTCCCGTCTTCCCACCTTCTGCAGACGTTGCCCAGCGGCTCGGCTGTAATGCCAAGGCTGCAGCGTGTTGCAAAGGAATAGAAAGAACGCCAGAAGAAAACCCTGGCAGTGACTGAGCAAGTATCCAAAACGTTGCAACAGTTTTTGTCTTTGTGATGCTGCAGCATTTAGTCTGCACCTGCCGTCTGTTGGAGTCCTTTAAACAAGAATCTGCCTCCACATTAATGTCTTTAAAAGTGAAAGCGAACAAGCAAGCTCTTCTTCTGTGATTGATGTCTGAGGGGAATCTGGAAACTTTAAACAGTGGAATCTTGTTTTTCAGCTTTATTTACATCTTTTATGGTAATTTCTGTTCTGTTGCTGCTTCTGATCAGTGGCATAAAGATTACGTTTGGTTCCTGTCCATGCTAGCTCCAGCAAGCTCCCTGTCCATGCTAGCTCCAGCTGGTTCCTGTCCATGCTAGCTCCAGCTGGTTCCTGTCCATGCTAGCTCCAGCTGGTTCCTGTCCATGCTAGCTCCAGCTGGTTCCTGTCCATGCTAGCTCCAGCTGGTTCCTGTCCATGCTAGCTCCAGCTGGTTCCTGTCCATGCTAGCTGCAGCCTAGTTCCTGTCCATGCTAGCTCCAGCTGGTTCCTGTCCATGCTAGCTCCATATAGCTCCTTGTCCATGCTAGCTCCAGCTGGTCCCTGTCCATGCTAGCTCCAGCTAGCTCCCTGTCCATGCTAGCTCCCGCTGGTTCCTGTCCATGCTAGCTCCAGCTAGCTCCCTGTCCATGCTAGCTCCAGCTAGTTCCCTGTCCATGCTATCTCCAGCTAGCTCCCTGTCCATGCTAGCTCCAGCTTGGTTTCTGTGGGCTGCCAGATGTATAAAATGTTCTTTATAAATAAAGTTTTGATTTTACTTTTGAGATCTTTTAGGTCTTGTGTTTTAATAAGGCAGATAAAAAGGAAAACTAAAAACAAGTCTGTTTCAGAACCTCTAAGGTCTTTTATTTTTAATGTGTCGTTCTGTTTGGACTTCTGCGCTCTCACGTCAGAATCAGAGTAAATATACTGAAGCAAAGTCGTTTCTGGTCCACGTTCCTGCTGGCTGATTATTAACTAGTGAGAAATAAACAGCCATTCGTCCCTTCAAACGGCTCATATCTGCAGACTACCGGGACAAGAGGAATAAATCCTTCATGTGTCAGCTCCAGTCTGAGCAGCATGTAGTGTTGGTGGTGGTGGTGGGGGGGGATGCTGATGGTGTCGGACATGTAGATTTAAAAGTGCTGAAGTGGTTGGAGATGAAGAAGCAGTGAAGGAAAAGAGCAAGATGCTCTGGAACACCAATGGGACTGCTTTCAGATGCAGAGGCCATCCCACAGCTGAATATTGTAGGAGAGCGGTTGTCATGGAAACAGGGAGGCAAAGTCAGTGCTTCATAGAGCTACATAAAACAACCTCCCACCCCAACCCCTTCTGCCCCTTTCTTGTCCTCCCTTGCCTCCAGAACAGAACCCTGCAGCCAGGACAGGAAGTCAGACTGAAGCCTGCACGTCCACTTCATGTGGACTCGGACAAAGACAGGACGGGTGGGACAGAGATGCCAGATTTACACTCATCTGTCACATTAATGCAAAACTGTTTATACACCAAAACAAATCTAGAAATTCTTATGAAAGGAAAGCAATGTGACTCGCTAACACGTAGAAATGTGGCTCGCTAACACGTAGAAATGTGGCTCGCTAACAAGTAGAAATGTGACTCACAAACACGTAGAAATGTGACTCGCTAACACGTAGACATGTGGCTCGCTAACGCGTAGAAATGTGGCTCGCTAACATGTAGAAATGTGACTTGCTAACATGTAGAAATGTGACTCGCTAACAAGTAGAAATGTGACTCGCTAACACATAGAAATGTGACTCGCTAACACGTAGAAATGTGACTCGCTAACACGTAGAAATGTGACTCGCTAACACGTAGAAATGTGACTCGCTAACACGTAGAAATGTGACACGCTAACATGTAGAAATGTGGCTCGCTAACACATAGAGATGTGGCTCACTAACACGTAGAAATGTGACTCGCTAACACGTAGAAATGTGACTCGCGAACACGTAGAAATGTGGCTCGCTAACACGTAGAAATGTGACTCGCTAACATGTAGAAATGTGGCTCGCTAACAAGTAGAAATGTGGCTCGCTAACACGTAGAAATGTGACTCGCTAACACGTAGAAATGTGACTCGCTAACAAGTAGAAATGTGGCTCGCTAACACGTAGAAATGTGACTCGCTAACACGTAGAAATGTGACTCGCTAACATGTAGAAATGTGGCTGGCTAACACGTAGAAATGTGACTCGCTAACATGTAGAAATGTGACACGCTAACACGTAGAGATGTGACTCGCTAACATGTAGAGATGTGACTCGCTAACATGTAGAAATGTGGCTCACTACCATGTAGAAATGTGACTCGCTAACACGTAGAAATGTGACTCGCTAACATGTAGAAATGTGACTCGCTAACATGTAGAAATGTGGCTCGCCAACACGTAGAAATGTGACTCGCTAACACGTAGAAATGTGGCTCGCTAACACGTAGAAATGTGGCTCGCTAACACGTAGAAATGTGACTCGTGAACACGTAGAAATGTGGCTCGCTAACACGTAGAAATGTGGCTCGCTAACATGTAGAAATGTGGCTCGCTAACGAAGTAGAAATGTGACTCGCTAACACGTAGAAATGTGACTCGCTAACACGTAGAAATGTGGCTCGCTAACACGTAGAAATGTAACTCGCTAACACGTAGAAATGTGGCCCGCTAAGAAGTAGAAATGTGACTCGCCAACATGTAGAAATGTGACCCGCTAACATGTAGAAATGTGGCTCGCTAACACGTACAAATGTGACTCGCTAACATGTAGAAACGTGACTCGCTAACATAGAAATGTGACTCGCTAACATGTAGAAATGTGACTCGCTAACATGTAGAAATGTGACTCGTAACATGTAGAAATGTGACCTGCTAACATGTAGAAATGTGACTCGTAACATGTAGAAATGTGACCTGCTAACATGTAGAAATGTGACCTGCTAACATGTAGAAATGTGACTTGCTAACATGTAGAAATGTGGCTCGCTAACATGTAGAAATGTGGCTCGCTAACATGTAGAAATGTGACTCGCTAACATGTAGAAATGTGGCTCGCTAACACGTAGAAATGTGACTCGCTAACACGTAGAAATGTGGCTCGCTAACAAGCAGAAATGTGAATCGCTAACATGTAGAAATTTGACTCGCTAACACGTAGAAATGTGGCTCGCTAACATGTAGAAATGTGACTCGCTAACAAGTAAAAATGTGACTCGCAAACATGTAGAAATGTGACTCGCTAACACGTAGAAATGTGACTCGCTAACATTTAGAAATGTGGCTCGCTAACATGTAGAGATGTGGCTCACTAACACGTAGAAATGTGACTTGCTAACACATAGAAATGTGACTTGCTAACACGTAGAAATGTGACTCGCTAACATGTAGAAATGTGGCTCGCTGACAAGTAGTAATGTGAATCGCTAACATGTAGAAATGTGACTCGCTAACATATAGAAATGTGGCTCGCTAACATGTAGAAATGTGACTCGCTAACATGTAGAAATGTGACTCGCTAAAATGTAGAAATGTGACTCGCTAACATGTTCATATGTGACTTGCTAACATGTAGAAACGTGACTCGCTAACATGTAGAAATTTGACTCGCTAACATATATAAATGTGGCTCGCTAACATGTAGAACTGTGACTCGCTAACATGTAGAAATGTGACTCGTAACATGTAGAAATGTGACTCGTAACATGTAGAAATGTGACCTGCTAACATGTATAACATTATTATATGTCAGCGACTCAACTCAATCTGTTGGTTTCCTAATATAGGCTATTATGAATTGGCTTTCATTATGTTTTCCCATCTTGAGATGGCATTTTTCAGTCTCACAAACTGGGGTCTGTTTGTGAGGTAGTCATAGATCCAGGTGGTTGTGGAGGTATCCACCTGGAACTTATGGAGCTTCTCACATAACAAAGCAGGCTGAATGGTATTAAAAGCACTGAGAAATGAAAGAACATGACCCTCATAGTGCTGCCTGAATGGTCCAGATGAGACTGTGCTCTCTGGAGCAGGTATATGATGGCATCTTCAACCCCAAGTCCATTACGATATGCAAACTGGAATGGGTCCTGAAAGGTGTTTACTTGCTTGTTGAGGTGAGCCAGTAAGAGTCTCTCCAGGACTTTCATGATGTGAGATGTCAGGGCAACTGGTCTGTAGTCACTTGGTTCAGCTGGTTGTGTTTTTTTAGGCACTGGAACAAGGCAGGAGGTTTTCCACAGCACTGGGACTCTATTTAGTCTCAGACTGGTGTTGAAAAGGTGCTGGAGAATCGGACATAGTTGTTTTGAGCAGGTCTTGAGAACTCTGGGACTGACACCATCTGGACCTGCAGCCTTGTTCTGGTTCAGTTTCTCACGTTGCTTCTTAACCTGATTGCAGGAGACAAACAAGGTGGAGGTCTCAGGATGTCCTGATGTGGAGGGAGATGAAGCTGTGTTCTGGTCCATGACTGAGCTGCAGGGTGACAGATTGGAGGCGTGACAGGAAAGCAGTGGGCTTATGGAGGGTGTGTGGTCTGTTGGGCTGGAGGTAGGGGGTGAACTGAACCTGTTGAAGAATATGTTCAGCTCATTAGCTCTGTCCAGACCTCCATCAGGCTGGTCCCCCTTTAACTTGAAGCCGGTGATCTTCTTCATTCCAGACCACACATCCCTCAGGTTATTCTGCTGGAGCTGACTTTCTAACTTCT
This sequence comes from Telmatherina bonti, assembly GCF_933228915.1. NCBI lineage: Eukaryota > Metazoa > Chordata > Actinopteri > Atheriniformes > Telmatherinidae > Telmatherina > Telmatherina bonti. The sequence goes on along the minus strand of NC_136611.1, from coordinate 1,426,662 downwards.
TCCTGTAGTCCTCCTTGCACTTCTTAGTTTGTGTTTTAAGTTGTTTTTGTGTTGCCCTCAATAACTCCCTGTCTCCATCCCTGAAGGCTTTCTTTTTGATGTTCAGCAGCTTTTTCAGGTCACTGGTGATCCAGGGTTTGTTATTGGGGAAGCACCTCACTGTTCTTGTTGGGACGATGCTGTCCACACAGAAGTTTGTGTAATCTGTCACACACTCAGTCATGGCGTTGATGTCGTCTCCATGAGGTTCACAGAGGACGTTCCAGTCTGTAGCCTCAAAGCCTCCTCTAAGAGCATCTTCAGCTTCAGCAGACCAGATTTTGATAGTCTTTGTGATGACTGGTTGCTGCTGAACGATGGGCTTGTAGGTGGAGGTGAGAAGAACCAGATTATGGTCAGATCTTCCTAAAGGAGGCAGGGCAGAACAACTGGATCCATTATTCATATTTGCATAAAATAAGTCCAAGATCTTATTTTCTCTGGTGGAGCAGCTGACAAACTGCTGGAATGTTGGTAGAGTTGCAGAGAGGGAGACGTTGTTGAAGTCTCCGGAGATCGCCGTGAATGAGTTTGGATGCTGTGTTTGTAGCCGAGCAACGACGGAGCTGATGACATCACAGGCTGTGTCTGGTGCGGTACCAGGTATTATATAAACCGCTACCAGAATAACACAGGTAAACTCTCTGGGTAAATAATATGGACGGAAGCTCACAGCTAACAGTTCCATGTCCCTTGTGCATATCTTCTCCTTGACAGTAACATGTCCAGGATGACACCAACGCTGGTTAACCAGCACTGCAATTCCACCACCCTTTAGCTTTCCGCTGTGTTGTCTACTGCGGTCTGCACGGACCGTTTTAAAGCCCGGTACAGACACATTACAGTCAGGGATGTGTTCATGCAGCCATGTCTCGGTGAAGCACATAATACTGAACTCTCTGTATTCTTTCTGAGACCTTGTTAGCATCTCAAGCTCATCCGTTTTGTTAGCTAGCGATCTCACATTACCCATGATGACGGTCGGGAGAAATGATTTAAATCTCCATCGCTTTCTCCTCTGTCTGACTCCCGCTCTGCATCCTCTTCTCTTTCTTTTCAACTCCATCGGGATTTGATGTGTTGTTTCCCTGATCATCCTGATTTGGGAGAGTTTAATCAGTTGATCCTGATTGTAAACAAGTCTTTCGTTGCCATGGAGACTCATCATAACAAGCCTTGAAAGAGCAAAAATATGCAGAAAAATCTCCCTTGCAACACACCCTCCGAATCAGCATGAAATCCTCAGAAAACAAAAATACCTAATTTGAGGTAATATCTATGTGAGAAGAGTTTGTACAATCAATAGAGCAAGTCAGAGCTGCTACAATCTGCTGCCATCAGACGGCATAATCTAGAATCTAAATGAATGACTGTTAATAAACAATAATAAACAATGGTTGAACTGTTAATAAACAAGAAGTAATCCCACTGTCGCCATGACGACACCATGAAAGCATCACTTAACGCACACATAAGAATATTTCACACACGTATTGTAGAGAATGGAGGTTTGAAACGGAAGAACTGAAACATGTTTCCTTTAAATGCCAGGACATGGAGCCAAGGTAGGGGGAGGTGCAAAGACAGGGGGAGGGGCAGGATATGAGGAGGAGCCAAGACATGGGAGGGGCTATGATAGGAGGAGGAGCCAATTCAGGGGGTAGGGGTGGGATATGGGGAGGAGCCACGACAGGGGGAGGGGCCAAGACAGGGAGAGGGGCAGGATATGGGGAGGAGCCAGGACAATGGGAGGGGCCGCGACAGGGGGAGGGGCAGGATATGGTAGGTGCCATGATAGGAGGAGCTAAGACAGGAGGCGGAGTCAAAACAGGGGGAGAAGCCAAGACAGGGGGCAGGGTATGGGGAGGAGCCAAGACAGGGTCTTGCTAGCTGCCCATGGCCGTTTTGTCCATGAACTCTCTCTAAATAATAAAAAATCAAGTCATTCTCATTTACAACAAACTGCTTCCAGCACTTCTTATGTCATTTCTTTTTATTTATTTTATCAAATTAATTTATTTATTGTTATTTACAGTCATGAATTTATTTAATCATCTTGTTGAGTATTTTTGTTTTTATATCATTGTAAATCTATTCAGGTCTTCGGGAGTTAAAGTCCATAATATGAGTAAATGCTGAGAAATCTCCATAAAATCCACCTTAAAAGAAAATCGGTTTTCTAAACAACTACAGCAAAAAATTACATTTTTGCTTTGAATAATTTATTAAAACATGTTCCGAATGTCTACTGACAATGATGGATATTAGATCAATAAGGTGTGACGATGTGAATGAACTGCTGCAATTTCGCTCTTTTAGGCAGAAAAAGAGAAAAATGCTGAATTTGTTATGAAAATTAAATTAAAGCCAGAAAATGTCCAGCTTTAGAGTCCAGCTATGTCCAGATGTTTTCTGACTAATTTGCATGAATTTGTTTGATCTCTTGGAGTTAGGGTCCAGCTATGTGAGATGTTTTCTGGCTTATTTGCGTAAATTTGTTTGATCTTTTGGGGTTAGGGTTAGGGTCCAGCTATGTCCAGATGTTTTCTGGCTCATTTGCATAAATTTGTTTGATGTGTTGGGGTGACTCAACTGTAATGTGCAGCTTTATCAGTAGAATGTCACAAGGTAGAGGATGAACAGGCGCAGGCTGTACCTGAACGCGTCATCGGTATGCTAATGAGCCCAGGTGTGGATTTAAATATGAACCCGTTTACATGACGCTTTCT